>NW_015112616.1:787984-796884 GCF_001443285.1 Poecilia latipinna | reverse complement strand
AAAAAGGGGATGGGAAAGCGGAAAAAGAGGATTAAAAAAAGGAAGGAGCATAAAAAAAAGTAAACCAGGAAAAAAAAAAAAAAAAAAAAAAAAACATCCTTGGACTTAGGCGAAAGCTCACCTTTCGCTCACCAGAACATTCACCCAGAGCTGAAAGGAAACGGGTTCAATCAAAGCGGATCAATGTGTTGGAATGGCTCAGTCGGTGTCCAGACCTCAGTGTAGTGGAGAATCAGGAGCAAGATTTGAAAATTGATGTTCACAGAATGCATGTATGCTTCACTAAACATTGTTAGCCTTTCATGGGATTAGCCATGTGCAGAAGCACATTTTCTCTGCCAAGTCCATCGTCCAGCAGCTCGATGCTTCACTCTAACCCTTCACAGGACGAGTGCACATGCTCATTCTCCAGCACAAGACTAGCCATCTGGAAACCCCCTCTTTGCATTGTGTTGTGGTGTGATTCCCTTTCTCCTTCATTTCTCCTCCTTCCGCCTCACTTGTGTCACTTTTACTCTGAGTAATACACAACAAACACATGTCCCTCGTGACTCCAAGTGACATTTAGTCATTTTTCTGGAGGTTTAAATAAGCTGTTTGAGTAGCTGTGACATTGAAGAGGTAGTGGAGGCAATATCCGCAGCAGTCCCTCTACCCCTGCAAACTTGCAGTAAGTTAGGGGAGTTTTCAAGGACGCAAAGCAGCATTCATATTCATGTGTGGTGATCAAATGTAAATGATTACCCAAAGGATTATGGCAGCAGCAGCATTTACTCTGACTCCATTTTTAGGCCCATTTATAGAAAACTTATCGTCCTAGTTGTGGGGGGGGGGGGGGATTGCTTCAACATCAAAGCCTGTGTGTCACTGGGTTTTACTGAGTAACTTACAGCAAATTCAATAGTTTGCTGTACAGACACAGAAACAAACAATGTATGATTTTATTCTAGCATGAATTCATAAATGCATAGCTGCACGGACCAGCACATAATGATGAAACCTCTCATTGTAGGGCCTTTAATAATGACACGACTGCTGAACACGAGCTGATGGTGCATTATTTAACAGTTTGCCTTCTTTCAGTGAGCCTGTCTTCATTGCTCCTTCCTCTGTGATGAAACACTCAATGGGGTGCTCTGCTGGAGCAGCAAATCAATGACAATATGTTTGATCAAAGTCTAGGTCACAAGCCTTAAACAACGCCAGGCAAGATATTAAGTATTTAGACAACGTGGAGGAAAACAGTGGGAGACCCAGATCAGAACAAAACATGGGAGCTGCAGGAAGAACATAGAGGGAAAGGAAACATAACTCCCACTCCTCTGCTTCTCTTTATGATGTGAACGAACCGCTCACTCAAACAGTATCCATATTTCCACTGTTGAATTTTTGCATATTTCTGTCCTTTAGTATTCGCCACACAAGCATCTCCTTCAGTAAAGGCTTGTTGATCAAAATGTTTAATTCTTCCCTCCTTCCCGGCTCCTCGGCTATTTTTAGCAAACTCTTTCATCATAATGAAGATTTTTAGATGATGAAGAGCTAGTTAATTATTTGTTGCAAAACATCTGGTTTATTAAAAGAAATGAAGCTCATATGGCCTTGACAAATCAGAACTGCATCAGTAATATAGCAGAACCGAGCCAGTGCATTCAAATGTTATCAAAAAGTATGTTTCTTTCAGAAGTTGTTATCAAAAAGCTAAACTCCTCTACAGATTTATTAGAATGTTGATGCATTTCAAATGATTTGTGGCTTACAGGTAATGGCACTTCAATTTTATGAATCTAAAAACCAGTTGATTTGTAAAAAAAAAAAATAATAATAAATTCAACTAATTGTCTTAACCAAAAATTTTATTTTTCTCGTTTTGAATTGAATTATTAAAAATACATTTTTGATAATGTTCTAATATTTTTGTAGTAGTTTATCTTAATTTATGTTATTCAACTTTAAAAGATTATCAATTCCTGAACAGTTAATCAAAAATGCAAAATAAAAAAAAGAATCAAGTATTAATCCTCCATTTCTTTTTTTTTTTCTTGTTCCAATATGTTTCATCTAAGTGTACCTGCCTAACGCTTCCATACACTAATGCTTTATTCAGGAGGAGATGAATACAAACATGCTCCACAGTCGTGTTGCCCCACTGAGAGTTTTAGCACGGAGAATGGAGCAGTGGCTTGGGAAGCAGCTATTGTTACTGTCAGGTTGTGTGAGTCATTAAACCAGGCAAAATATGCACCTTCTGCAGTGAGGTAAACACCAGGCTATGTTTGTGGATCCTGATTATCCTTCTGTTTATTCCAAGGACCAGACAGCTGCTGATATGTTGCATATATTATCTGTTTGCTGAAGGAAGGAGCTTTTCAAATAGATGATGCTGCACGTGCCGATGCAGCAACTTGTAGAATTCCTGCAGGCTCTCCATCTGTACATTTGCAATCTGTACGAAGATGATGCATGGCTTTCACAGCCAAGTTTACATTAACACTTTATTTCCCCCCCCAATCGACTGTTCAAGGTCAAACTACTATAGAGGATTTTCTCATTAGTAATAAAAATGTGGATGCTGAAAGCTAAACTGGGAATGGTTCTTTACAAATGCACCAAAGCTGTCAGTAGGCGTCATAAAACATATGTAATAGTTACAATAAGTCTTTTAGGGCTCTTTCCGGCCCCTACAATGACTTCCAGCTCTGAAATAGTTTTGGCCATTTGTCAAAAGGGAGACTGCTATGAAAAAGTTGCTGTAGTCTCTGCTGGTGTGTAGATAAATTCAGCAATTAAAAAGTTTTCTCAGTTTAAGACTTTTAGCAAACTTTGTAATTTTGGAGTTCCTTAGTTAAAAGGCAAGAAATATCTTCAGAGTGCAGCTATTATAGAGAGACATGGTGGCATTAAATGTAAGTGCAAGAGGGAAAAACAGTCATGAAGACCAGAGGCTCAACTGCTCAGGGTACTGTACAGAGGGGCCAGCCATAAAAGGCTCTAAATCATAGAAAAAGTTGGTTATACTGTAAGCCAGAAGTGAAGTGTCATTTCATTAAATCCAGAAGACCTTTATGAATATAGGTCAGTACAAGTAGGAAACCCAGAATGTTGTTTGTGAATCCTGCTCCCTCATCCTTGTTCAATGTGCAAGTCCTCCAGTTAAGTAGTTGACAGATTAGAAATAAAATTTTGCTACTGCTTTAACACAAGCTGTGTTGTTTAGTTAGACTTGTTAAAGCGTCCCAGTTGCTGTTATTGACTGGCTGTCATTTTTCAAACCACATTTCAGTGTCTAAACGTATAAGTCTGTGTCCTGTATCTTAGTTTTTATGTCACTCTGCATTGTCCTACATAAGTGGATTTACTCAATATATTGTCTTGCTCCTTTTGAAAGGCAAATATCATAATGTTTTATATCCAACCTCCTCAAAAAGTTTAGAATATATACAAAAAATAAATCCTAATCAGCCTCTATATTGTAGAGCAATTTGAAAAGCGACAGTGCATGCTTCCCTGTTCTTGTGACCATAACGGATCACTTTCCTTATGAAAAAAAATATAAATTTTGAATAGGAGCAAAACATTAAAGAAGTAAAGATTATTAGAAGATACTTGGAGGCTTTAACCTTAACTGTCTCCCTGAAAATGCTTACATGTTGTCCAGTAGGTCTATGAGGACAACAATGTCCTCATGACACTTAAGGGGTTAAATGCTACAATCAAAAACACTTCATAGCTTGTGGAGGGATTTTAACAGGAAGACTTCTTACTACTGACCTCATGCTGGGGAAAAGTGCTGATGGTTGATGGATGTGTGGAGACTGCATCCTGTTGTGAATGAGGTCATTCTTGGAAACATTACAGGAAGCAAAGATGTGTGAATTGTTTGTAGATATAAAGTTCAAAGAGCGATTTGCTTAATGCTAATAATTGACATTTATGCAGAACTTGTGTGTGTGTTCAGCCATATGAAAAATGCAGCCAAGCAAAATGGTCAAGTTACATCTTGACTTTATTTTGAGCTGCTATGAGAAACATTGATTCTGTCCATAGGTTTACAAAATCTACAGACTGCTGACAAAAGGAAGATGAAACACAAAAGACCCAACAAGGCAGATGACCTGAAGGCAGCTATTGACGTAATCTGAACTTCTAATGCACCTACTCAGTGCCACAGGCTGGTCACCTCTTTGCCACAGATCATTGATGCAGTAATTCATACAAGACGGGACCCAACCAAGTGCTGAGTGCTAATGTACACACTTTCCAACAGCAGGAGATTAGCGCATAACGCATTCTTTTTCTTTTTGATCTAACGTGATGTCCTAATTTTCCGATACACTCAATTTTGGGTTTTCTTGACCTGTACGCCATAATTAATAAAACTGAAATTGTTTTACTTTATGTGCAATAATTTATAATCTCTAAAAAAAATCATAGCTTCACTTTCAGGGGAAGATTGGTAAGAAATAATGCACTTTTGCACAAAAATGTATTCTTTCTTTTTTTTAGATGAACCTGTAAATGACCGTTAAGAGACAGGACATAATACCTGAGTTATTTTTTTTTTCTTTTTATTCTCTTGATTAGCTTCCTCTCTGACTCCCACAGGAAGACCCTGGCGGGCCAATACCACCACATTTCTCAGCAGCTTTTGAACATTTAGGCGAAAGAGGAACGTGATGGAAAAATGTGGAGGCTGGCGTGAGAGGAAGTCATGCTGTTATGCTGTTCTCATGTTGATGACAGACCTGTTTCCAAGTACAAATTTTCCCTTTACATGGGAAGAACTTCTTTCATAAGGCCTTGTTTTTCTAGCCGCACCTGTTTCTCTTGTGAGAAGCACCTAACTATACTTCAGTAAAAAACACATTATGATGATTCACCTAACCTTTTATTGGACAGTGAATATATGTTTTTATAGTCTTGAAGGTCCTTGTAGGTCAGCAATAGAGGCCAAGCACACTGAAAAAGTGAATAACTTAATGTGCTTCAAAATTCAGCTTTGATATGATGAGAAACATTGAGGGAAAAGGAACAGCTGTGTTAACCAGCTGCCAACTGGGCAAATGGAAATGTATGGATGGCATCAATCAGCAATGCACCCCATGGGTTAGCTTCTAGTTTAAAAAAATTATCATATTGATTGTGCAAGAGAGTCTTTCCTAAATCATTTTATAATCCCTTTACACCTATTTATTGCAGTTTTGAGATTTGTGTGACGAGCCTAATGGACAGAGGATGTAAAAAAATTAAATGGCTAACTCCTTGTCAACCTAATTACATCTGTTTTCTTTTATTTCCATACATCACTTTAAATCTGTTTCTACACTGAGACTGAGAACAGAGCACCTTCATCAGTGTTGGGTGGGTGGATATGTTGAGAGGTCTAATCATATTTCTTTTGCTGAATATATTAGAGTGGAGAAAATGTCACATCAGAAATCACAGGCATAGCACACACAAACAAATGCCTTACAGTTTTAGTTCATTTTGACAATCTGTCATAAGCTACATGAGGTTTACAAAACAGATTCACTAAATGTATCGTAAGTCGATCAATAAAAACCTGTGAAGCTACATTTTAGCTCTAATATCCCGAAAAAAATGCACTAATCAAGCACTTCATCGTTTCGAACCCAACCAGTAGCATTGCCTGTTATTTCGTCACAAGATAAAAACGCAAGATAAACTGCAGAATAATTACATTTGAGAGGAAACAACAAAACTGAGAAAAGACTTGTAGCAAGCAGCCATTTTGTCAGTAAGTCACCAGACTTCATTAAGTGCACCTCTTGTTAAACTGTTCTGCTAAATAATGAGCTGTATTGGAAATTAATGAATTCTTTCCAGACTGTTCAATGCAGACAATTCATTATTCAGTCTGCAGAAAAGAGACCTAATGGAGAATAAGTGAATGTAAACGTGGTCACTTTGTTCTTCCAATAATTTTAGCTAATTATCTTTATGCAAGTGTCACAATGAGATAACGAAATGTTTCAGGAAACCAGCATAAATTCTCGGAGGTGGGAAAATGTTAAATGACATGCGGTACTTTTGCTTTATCAAGTGTATTTGCTGTTGTCGAAAAAAAAATAAAAATAAAATATATATATATATATATATATATATATATATATTTGTGAAGAGGAAGAATATGTGAAGAATATGTGAAGAGGAGTCGTTTCTCTGCTTTACAGGCAACAACAGATTCTCTGTCACCAAATATGCCAAACTACCAGAGAAACCTAGATCAAGTTGAAGATTTTCCCTGGAAAATGAATGTAAAATATTGTGAACAGTGGAGTCAGAGAGTCAGTAAGAAAGTCCAGAAGTTAGGAGATATATAATTGTACTCGACCTGCCATGTTAAAGTAATCTGTACAACCACATGGGCTCAGTGGCAGGACCACTGTAAGTCATCACTGCTGCACAAGGAAATGTTAGACTAAAAAGTGCTTCAAGTACAGACTTGACTTTAATAGAAAATATTGCTGTTTGAACAGAACAGGATCTCATACCATGACCTGTCTTCTTACCCAAATTTGCTCAATACGACATTCATTTAGCATTTATTCTGGATTTCTTCCAATACGTTAAGCATGATCTTGTAGGTAAGTTCAGTTGTAAATAACTACTAAATGGGAAAAGCATATTGTGCAATAATTATGTTAATCTGTGACTTAAATTGAACCGAACTGAAATATCTATCAAAACTATAGAGGCTGTAAAGATTGCAACATGCAGTAAATGTATTGCACTGAGTAGCTTTTTCTACATAAACATAGCTGTTACAAATAATATTTATTGACCCAACCTCTACAAACTTGTCACACCGAGCAACCATATGCGTCTCAGTGTGAATGTGTGTATGCGTGTTTGAGAGAGAGTGTGTGTGCCCATTCGGCATGTGTATCTGTCACACTCTGTTGGTAGTTACTGCTCCCATCCACAGCCTACTGTGAAATTACCATTTGTTTTGGACTCAAACATGGGCTTTCATGCTAATCTGACTTGTTTCTTTTTTTTCACTGCCTCCCCCAGCTCCTCCTCTTCCTGCTCATTCAGTCTTTCATCTGATATTTTCCTCGCTTGATGCTTTATTCATTTTTTTCTCTCTCTCTCTCTCTCGTTTGTCACCATTCCTCCCTCATCTCTGTTGACCTATCTTGATCTTTTGCATTTTCTCACTCTCACCCTTTGCAGGGCATCAGTGCCCACGGTGGTCCTGCTCAGTGCTAACTAGGCTGCATCCAAGACCACAGGTACACCTCCTCCTCTTCCTCCTTCTCTTCCTCCTCCTCCTCTTCCCTCTCCTCCTCAACCCATCCTCCACATCTAGCTCTATTTTTAACTCCACTCTCAGAGATCTTTCCCCTTGATTTTCAATCTCCAAGCCGAACCCTCATCTGTCGCCAGCCTTAGTGTCTCTCCAGCCAACTATCTGAAGAGTGTAGGCCAACACCTGTTTAGTAATTTATACACATTCATTTTTTTTTATTCCTTTGTTGTCAGAAAAATGATGCCTGAATTTCACGCTGACCTACTGAAAACAAGCATTTGAACCTTACATTTCTTCATAAAAAATATCAGTACTGTCTTCAGTGTATGACAGCTTCCTCTTCTTCCTTATTATTAATAAAATGTTTGAAATAAGTTTGAGGACTACCCATTCCTGGGGAATCTCCGACCCGATCCGAGTCAATTTGCTTTAAGCTGGTTTAAGGAGATGCTCCAATGGCAGATATTTTATGAATATACATGAAAAAGACAGGTGTGAAGTGATCAAAATTACAAATGTATGAGATGGCAAAGTGTCAAAATGACCAGCAACAGACAGTCAATGCTTCTGTAAAGATAGTTTCCTTTCCAGTAGCATCTCGTTTCTGTCCTTCCTCTGCTAGTCCAACACTGTTAGTCTTCTCCTAATTGTAACATTTTACTCACCAAAGGTTGTTGCTGTTAAAGAGACCTGGTAATGTTTCCACATGGTGTGTTTACTGATTAAGAAAACAGCCCACTTTTGAGTTTCTGACAGCTGACAAAGCCAGAACCTAAGAAAAAAATAAAATCATTTGATTCCAGTTCACAGTCGCTTGGTGCTTCTCTTGTATTGTGTCGAGTCAAGGTAAAAGAGTGTGATAGTGAACGAAAAGAATATATCAGTGCTGCAATCAGGAATCAAACCCCTGACAGTATCTGGACGAACACTACAAAAACCTGCTTAAAGCCACGTCGACTTAAACCCCTGATTACATCTGACAGTGTGTCTTTGGGGAATTTGTTCATTCATGTCTTAAATGGTTTGCCTTGTAAGGCTGCCACCGTGTCTTGCAGCCTGGCAGCCATGTGAAGCCCCCCCGCAGAGTTGAAACATGATGCACTTGTTGGTCTGTGTGGCTGAAGTCCAGGTCTTTGTCAGCTTCCTTCCTCAGCCTTGCGATTACTTGCCATCTCAGTGCATAATCTCATGGGGAAACGTAGCGGCACATAACCTTCACAGCTGGATGTTTGCTAGAATCTCTGATTTGTATTGTTTGTGGGAGGAAAGCATGTTGACATCACAGAGTAAGTTTTCCAATGAAATTGTTGGAAAAAAAGCATTCAATTATCGGCCCAGATAGCCAGACTTTCCAGCAAGAGTTTTGCTCTCTTATTTCTGAATGTGCTTTGATAACCAAAGTCAACAACCAGTTTCCTATGCAGTGTCCTTTTGTGGTTTACCCTCCTTGTGACCATCTGATAGGCGTCTGTCAACTGAGCAGAAAACTAGTTTACTCACCCAACCTCATGAAATTTCTGCAAATATTTTGAGTTAATTAGATGATTAGGACATAACAGCATGATCATCTAAATTATGATAAACATTCTCTGTGAATATGGAACTTTTTGAAATAAATTACAAA
>NW_015112616.1:782781-784674 GCF_001443285.1 Poecilia latipinna | reverse complement strand
TTTAAAAAAAAAAAAAAAAAAAAAAAATATATATATATATATATATATATATATATATATATATATATATATATATATATATATATACATATAAGGTTTAGACAAATATATATATATATATATATATTTATTTATTTTTTTTTTACAATATTCTTATTTTTTTAGATAATTACTGTAACAGTTAAACAAATTAGATTAGATCACATTTAACCATCCTTAAATGACTAACTGGTAGATTTTAGAAAATGTTTAGACAAAATTTTTTTGAAATACAGAAGTCTGCTGATGTGTTTTCAAATAACTTTTAGTAAAATAAATGTTATGTAGCTTTGAGTGGTAAAAAATCTATTTCATATATACATCATGATATCAAAGACATATTTTGACGTACATATATGATCCTTTAAGTGGACATAATTTCTACAAATGCAAAATATGAATGGAATACACTGAAATGTAAAAATCTGTTATTTAAGTGCCTGTTTCCAAGTTCAATGTGTAATTGTGTTTTTAATATTAACCCCCGTAATCATGATTATTGTTATTTTTTTTTTTTCATAAAACAGCTCTAGTTGGAATCAGCTGATCCCAGACTTGGCAATTAGTAATCAGTGCTCATCTCTGAGCACTCATTTTCTACAGGTGGCTTCTGTAGAAAACGTTTCAGTCGAAAAACCCGCTCGCTGCGCAGACAAGTTCCCATTTTCTGCCATTTGAAGTAGCCAGTGGAAAATGCGAGCTGTGCCTAAAGTAAACAGCATTTTGTCAGCCTTAAACGGTCTGACTCCGTAATAATCCTCGTCTGAGTTCCCAGACGTGGCATTTAGAGCTAAGGACAGACCTGCCTGGCAGCGTTGCTGCCTGAATGCCCCGTACAGGACCAGGTAGACAGTTCTGGGACAATCCATTCATCAAGCTAACAGTCCTTCACGGCTATAGACAGTAGCTGTCAATGGGGCACTTTTGAGTTATTATGTTCTTTACGAGAGAAAACGTGTCAATTTTTAAAAAAAAGGGGCAGTGGAGAGATTTTAAAAGTCATGAATTTCCAAATGCATACTCACAATGTCTGTCTTATTGTCACGCACGACTCGAGTCACTTTAATAGACTCGTTCACCTCTAATATTTTACCCATCACAAAAGCTTTAATCTGCAGCAGATGTAAGAGGTCAACTGCTACCATGCTGAGATAACAATTGTAATATCGGGGTTTAAAAAAAACAAAATCAAGATTCTGAATGAACAGAAATTGCTATAATGAGGTCCTATACTTTGTGACAGTGCAGAGAGGAATACTGTTGATTACGGGTTGTGCTGCGCACAATGTGTGACTAAATGTCTTTCAGAAAAGTGTAAGTGGGCTTGGAATGTTGAAAACTTGTCAGTCAGCAGCAACACTTAACATAACAAGACACTTCATTAAATAAGGCCATTAGTTTATATACAGACGCTGAGGGCCAGCGCATTGTTTTTACTGCAACTTTTTACTATTTAAGTCTCTAGCCAAAAGGTGGATCATAGTCTGGGCTTTTCTCTTCCTGTGCTTTTGTCATGCCCTCTTCTGTGTACTCTGTATTTAAAGGTTTATCCTCTGTCACGGTACCATGAAAAATTCACAGACCTCGTTGGTTTAGTGGTAGAAAAACCTGTTTCCTTGTGTCATACTGGCAAAAACTGCGTCATATTCTACCCACCAAAAGTCACGCAGCGTCTGAAAAGGGATGCAGCGCTCTAACTCACATTTTTTCTGAGTTTTGATTTGTTAACCTTGTTAAAATTTGATTGTTAAAATTCATACTATCACGGTTTCCTTGTGTAGCAAAAGTAGTTTATACTTTATCTATGTTTTAAAGAAAGTGGAACCTTACCTATATACACATACATAGCTATAT
>NW_015112616.1:735987-779486 GCF_001443285.1 Poecilia latipinna | reverse complement strand
TGTAACTATATATATATACACACATATATATATATATATATATATATATATATATATATATATATATATATATATATATATATATATATATATAGCTTGTTTTTATACATGTTTCCTCAGTTACAACGTTCACACTGATGAGTGTTGTTGCTTATTCTACCTGGTGGCTCACTGATGCTGTATGGATTATACTTTTATTAAACTGATAATTAATCAGCCAATTTCTCAACACGTTTCTGTTTTTGTTTTTTGTTTCTTGCCTTGGAGAGTTTCCAAGAGTCCTCATTCTACTTTGAGACATGTGTCCTTTGATCATTCTGCTCCACTTTTTGCTTTTCTGCTTCTTTTTCCTCTGATGTCTCTTATTTATCGTTGTTTACGTCTCCCTATAAGGGCTCAGTGAAAGTATAAATAGGTTATTAATACTGAAGAAACTATTTTTCCCTCCTTTCGCTTTCTCGCTCTTTGCATTTTTATTTCCTTTCTCTACGTTTTTTTTTTGTCCAATCTCTGGTGAAATGCCTCCTGACAGCAGATCTACCCTGCAGCCTTCGTTGGCCAGGTGCAGCACTATAAATGAAAGGTTTGCTGCCAGATCTCTGTTTCAAAGATGCCTTCTGCTGCATCTCGGCTCTCCTTGGACAGCCTCTAGCCCACGTCAGGCAGATAGAATGAAAACAGGGCAGGAGAAGGAGAATGAAGGGGGAAAGACAAAGATTGGAGTAAAGGCTGCAAGACACAAACAGCAATAGACAATGGAGTCTTGCCCCTTCTTCAAATGTAAAGTTGTATCTTGCCTCAGAACAGCAGCATCTCATCAAAGAGGCTTGACATCCAGGTGAGCGCAGCTGAGGGAGACGCCGTGCCTCTTCATTCACTCTGCCTCCAGTTTGAAGCTCCTCTTACTCAGTCTGACGGCCGCTGAGGGACATGAAGGAGGTTTTGGACATGTTCTTGGCATGGGTATATCATCGGATGTCTTGGACTCAGGCAAAGGACTGAGTTCAGGTAAAGAACATTGTATGCCCTGAAAATAAATTAAAAAAAAAAATCCATCAAACTTTCTCCCTTAAGGCTCCACTTTTAGTGTCCAGTCATGTCAGGATGAATGTGCTCGTGTGGTTTCAAGCTTGAAATTGTTTGTAAGTAAGCTTTCTTTTAAAAATTCCTTCTTCCACCTGGAACATAACCCCGTATCAAGCTGACATGGACTGATTCTCAAGTTACTAGAAATGGAAGTAGAACAAAGGCCACAATTCATTGCAAAGCAGGCGTTAACGTGATCACCCTGTTACAGCTCATGTTAGCCCTAAATTAACGTCGTCGCTCTATTTCTTATAACTTTAACGTACTCTGATACTAATATTTGTAAACCTATACATCCTTGTAAATTTTGAGGATCATACACAGAAACAAGTGAAGTTTTCTTATTGCTTTTGAGGGCTATAGTGTTTTTATAGGATAACTGAACATAAGTAAGACTGAAAGAAGCAAAACAAATCACAGCTCATTGTGCAATTGTGAAGTACTTATATGATGACAAGAACTCGCATGCACCATAGAAAAGTCTTAACCCAGATATGTTTCATCCCATAATCATTGTATCTTTACCCACATAGACAGCCCAGAAGCATTACTGTTGTCTTTGGGGGGTAGCAAACAGAGAACAGCTTGGATGCCATAATAGTTCAACAACAATGGAAGACAGAAAACATTAATATTTAATGTTTTATTTTTTTTTTATCTATTTTTATGTTTTCACTGAGAGAAAAAAAAATAAAACATGTCCCTTTAGGCTCCAGATGCAGCAAATTAGAAAGAAAAACTTGGAAATGGAAAGGATGCCATTTCAAGGAATAATAAAATTTAAGCTAGAGATGCGTGTCTACATCTCTTTTCCAGTTTTTGTAAGATGTTCATATGATGTAACAATCTTAGGTGATTCTGATTTACCTTTAAGAACTATTATGAATGGAGAAGAATATATATGCATATATCTGGCTAGGAGCTGTCAGTAGTTATTTATAATAGGATCAGAGGTATACCTTGTTTGTGACACAGCAGTCCCTGACTGATAAAATGCTTATGCTTTAAAACAAAGTTACACAGTAAGCATGGAAGTGTGTGTGTGTGTGTGTGTGTGTTCCCTAGAGAATGTAAATCCTAAATTCCAGTCTGAGATTTCCAAGTGGTTTCCAACATTTTAGATTTAAATATGTTCCATTGATATCCAGCAAGGTTTGGTTTAAAACCTGAATTGGCAACAGACAGCAACTTTGTGACTCTCCTCACTATCTGCTGTAATTATTGCTTTCGACATCTTGATGTGTTTAGAAATATTTTTTTCTTTTTAAGTAGCCTTTTATCTCATGGCTAAGTGGCTTAGTGTTTTATATAGTTTTATATAGTGTCTATATATAGAAAACAATTTAATTTGAGTCTCTTTTTTTGCAGACTAATTGTACATTTACTGATTGGATACATATTGGACTTCGACATTTGCGACGGATTCTGGCTGATCAGCCGTATCAAATCGCCAGTCGATTTCTCAATGCATCTCTATTAAAACCCTGTCATGAAAGATAAACAAAGCATGCGTGTCACATTTGTTTTTTTGTTTTGTTTGTTTTTTTGAGCATACAAGAAGACATCAACACAAAATACTAGAAAATAAATATTATTAAAAATGATCTCGATCTACGACTTAATGAACCCAACAACTTTATCATCTTTTGTTTGTCCTTCTGTGGCTGCAGTCAATATGCTTTATGTTTGTGCAATGAAGCATTCTGTCTCCATCTGTTTATTAGTTGTTTTGGGATAAGCTCTGACTTTGCCTTTTCATAATCGATAAAAAGCACAAATCTTTCAGCTGAAAATGAACTAATCTTACCACTCAGGAAACATATCATGTCAGTACTTTCATGTCTTTTCATTTTGAGGCTGCAGATTCTCAGCTGGTTTAAAATCTCCTCAAAAACTGAGATATCAGCATCTTTTTCCATGTAGACCCCAATCCTTGAACAACTTTATTACAAAAGAAATGTGCACTTGTTTAAAATTATTTGCTGCCCTGAAACATCCATACACGAAGGTAATCTCAGCAGAGATTACAGAGGAGACTGGAAGGTTCTGCATTATACCCACATAAATTTTATTGGAAGACAAGCGGAATAATGCGCTGTAGGCCTGAGCTAAGAGATTTAACTGCTAGATGCTGCAGCCGCAGAATATAGAGAGGGTGGGCAGTAAAACAACTGACAGTTGGTCATTACGAGAGACGCAGGTGGGCCAAAAATCAATCATGCCAAGACTGGCCTGGACTGTGACAGATGCCTGACATCTGCCTGATGAAGAGCTCTGCTGTTGCTCTGACTGAGCAGAGGGGGGGATGGGACACGCGATGTGGAAGCAGAGAGGGGGACTTGAGATGAGGTGACGAAAAACTGTGAAGACAAGAAACCGGAATCATCAGGACAGAACAGAAAAGGTTAAGATGGGTTGGGCAATGAAGGATTTTTTTTTTTTTTTTTTTTTTTTTTTTGGGAATAAAAGTCAGAAATTCAAAGCGTAATGAAAAAAAGTTGAGCAGTCCAGAGGAAAAATTATTTAAGATATATGTATTTTTTTTTCCATTACCTGGATTGTGGCTTTTATTTCCTGTGGCCACTGTTATTGTAACAGCATGTTAACAGTCCTCTATTAGAGGCAGCCACAGGCAGTGTTATGACTACACCTTTAGTACCTATTTCATGCTGTCTGGTCTAACAGCAGCGGGAAATATGTCAAGTGTGAAATGGCACTGCACTACCTGTAAAACTTGGTTTAATTTGGCTGTCAGCTTCTTGCTTATTAAAAAGAAACATCTTTCTGTCAGAACTAAAACGTATCTGTCTACCAGCTGCTGCGTTGCATCTTCTCCAACTCTGTCGCCGTCTTCAAGAGAGAGAAAAGAAAGAGAAGCAGAGCTATCCGTTCAAGCCGGCGATCATTAGCCCAGTTCACGCTTTCCCTCTCTTTCGCAGCGTGCAAAGTGTGTGTACCATAGGTATAAACAAACTGCTGCCTGAGGGAGGTGCAATTTTTCTGAGATGTATTTTTCTTGTGTTTTTCAGCTTCTAATGGGGAGCATACGTGGTTTAATTTCTCTGATAAATGAAAGTCAGAAAAGTGTAGCCAGCATTTGTACTCAGTTCTCTTTACTTTGAAACTCTCAAATAATCTGGTGTAAATGATCAGGAAGTCACATACTCATAATGAGTATCTAGTCAACAGAAGAGTGCATGGTAAACATCTGTAGCAAGGTGCTTCGGTCAAATGAGGCCAATATGGAATTTCCACCCATCATAGCACACACCATTTCCACTGTGAAACATGGCGATGGCAGCATCATGCCGTGGGAATGTTGAGGAAATCTAGGGGAAGTTGACAGGAACATGGATGAAGCTAAATAACAGGCAGTACTGGAAGAAAACTTGTCAGAAGCTGGTTCTCCTTCCAGCAGTCAAAACTCATCCTTCGCCCCGTGTGTAGATTTTGTGGTAAGGTTCACAGGAGCTCTCCATTCAAACCAGCAGAGCTTAAGCCACTTTGCACAGGGGAACCTGGGGAAAAAAATAAAAAATAAAAAATCCTTGTTTAAAGATGTATAAAGGCCAAACGATGATTCACTATTAAAAGGTGCACATAAAGAGCAGTCACATGTCGCACTCTTCTCTCATTCAGAAAAAAAGAAAAGGGTGACTCATATTGATTCCACTTTACAATTATGCTTCTACCACATGTAATTCAAATAAATACATTAAAATTTGTTTTTCCTTTAGGTATCTTCAATCTGTGTAACACAAATCCTTATAAACAGAGTTATAGCTCACAACAGCAAGCCATTTAGCTTTGCTTTTGCCAAGCCATGGTCTCACTTACAACTCCCACACTTTTATTGCCTTTGAGTCCAGCTGACCTGAACACAATTTTATTAATATCTGCACACATGGATCTATTGAGGGCTTTCAGCAATATGTTGCTTGACATGGTCTTGCAGAAGTACCATAAAACGAAGCCAAGCCAATCTCAAACTAAAAACTCAATTTCTTGTCATGATTTTCATCTAGTGAACGTGGAACCTGGTTCACGTAAGCAGAACACCGTTGAAGGGTTAAGAAAAAAGTAAAATGTATAAACCTTTTGCTCCTAAACCAGGAAATGTGAGACTGTAAAAAATGAGAGATGCATTCAGCCAATGGAGATTAATGAGCCTTATTTAGTTTTCATTTATTGGCATCACTTTACTTATAGATTTCGCAGCCTATTGAACTTCCAATCTAAAGAATGATATAATTACATGCATAAATTTCAATACCTTCTGTTTATGATTATAAATATTAAGCTGTAATCTAGAGATGGCATTACCTTCTGCAGGTAATGCCATCTCTACAGCAGGCTTAAGCTTTTGCTTATTTTAACTCATTGCTTCTTCAGTGCATTACGGTGCCTTTGCTCACATAAACGAACTGCTCAGATAACGTGTATTATACACTGAATTTTCTTGCACATTGTTTCTCAAATGCTACTTATTTCCTCTCAATTTGACTATCATCTACCTCTGGCGTCCTATTTTTTCCTTTCCCTCCCTCTTACCTCCATCTCCGTCCTCTGCCTCTCTTCTTTCATCTCCTGCTTTAATCGGGCATCTGATCACAGGCCCAGGAGGATGGAGGGGGGATAATGAGATTAGCCTGTACATGTTTACACGTTCCCATTTACATTGAGCTCTCACTGTCTTTCTCTGTCTGACCCATATTTCTCCTTATCCCTCCTCTTCCTTTTTGCTGTTTCTGTCTTCGCTCTTCCCCTCGCTCTCTCTCCCTCTCTCCCACCTCAGTGGCCTGGCTTCTGCAACAGGATGTGCAAGCTTTGTTAAACAGTAATCAGTAATAGCATATGCTGTAAAACCAGCGAGATTTTAATTTCCCCTCCATTGCCTCTGATCTATATGCAGAAACTGATTATCATGTCAGTGATCTGTGATCAAAAGTACCCTCAGTGATTCCTGCCCTTCTTGTGATTTACCAGTCTGAGAACCGGCTTATATTTTGCCCGGTGGAGCTATCCAAATAGAAAGAAAATGTCATTGAGACTACAGCCAGTCCAATGTACTGACTTATCGGTTTGAGCAGGCAATCTTTCAGAGGATGCGTAAGGTTTTATACCGTGGGAGAAATGAAATGCGCCCAGCAGCGGGGGCCATATTGATCCACTGTGACTGAGATAAGGGATGATTTCAAATGTCTGTAATCATAAACAACATGCACCATGTCTGGGAAATGTGAGCAACACAGTCTGCATGATATACCATATCTGTCGCTGACCACAAAGAAGCCGTCCGAGTGGAACTTAGCATCATGTCTTTCAAAGACTTTCTGGAGAAAGTTCAACAACAGCTGCACAAATCAGGACACAGAGACCTGTTAGGAGCTCAGATGGGCCAGAATGCCTGACTAATACAGTTTGAATGTTTTTGAACTGTTTTGGCAGAACCGAAACAACTAATAGTAGCTTTTTTTGACCAGGAATTATTACAGATAGATTATATATTTTTTTTATTATTATTTCCAATTAGGAAGAAAATGTCTTACTTTCTAATTTCTGGTGGAATTTCCTGACTGTCTGCGTTAATGAAATATTTTCAGGAATAAATTATGTCTGTCACTGACAATGTGCAATTATCATCCTCTGTGCTACTAAACAAATAACTGTGTGGCATTTCTTATATTTCTCACATTTTCCTCTTTTTATTCTTTGAGAAAAAAAAATGAACTCTTAGAGACAAATATATTTTAGATTATTAATCCAGCAACTATTCTTGTGGTATCAGTTCACTGAAAACAATGAGAAAATGTGTCTAGTTAATAGACATAATTCAATTTTCTGCAATTTGTTGGAAACCGATTAAGAAAATAAAAACTACAACTGAAGTTTAATGAAACAGTCTGGTGACATCAAGCCACGGTTTCATAGTTAACTAAAAACCCATTTGATTGTGTTACTGAATGACTGTACATTTTTTGACAGCTGACTACTACAGTTAATCAAGTAAAGGTAATGAATGTGACATTTTGGAAATATGTTAAAATCAGGTTTGACTCTAAAGTTTTGTGTAAAGTCTCAGAGGACATTAAAGTGAGAGATTGTCAGATGAAGATATAAATGTCTCAAAATTGCTGCATAAAGCAGTGCCTTGTCTGGCAAAACTGATTTTTTTTTTTAGAAATACCATGTCATGAATACGTTGTAATGCACAATGTGTCTAATTGTGACAGCCATCCCAGACAAAAATCACATCCTCTTTATTCCGCGTGTACAATAATACGTGTTTCAAATCAAATCTCTCTTCATCTGATATTCAGTTCTTAAAAAAAAACATAACTGCTAATTGATCCAAATGCTTTGCTCGAGATTTGGTCAAAATTCTTCAATGGGCCACGTTAAACCTAAATTCAGACAAACTACTGATTAGCAAAGTTCTTTAGTTGTATCAAATTGTCAATCATTTATGATACTTTTCTGGTTTTAGACAATTTTCTTTTTTTGCAGTGTTTAAAGTCAGTTTTTGTTTAATAACTAATATTAGCCTTAGATCGAATTATGTTTGAAAGAAAGTAATTCAGTGGCTAATACAGATTTGCAGCAGTGAAATATTTCTCCTTCCAAAGTCAAACATGAGCTGTTCAACCTCCCAGTTTTAATCTCCACAATTTGTTTGGCCTTTCCAGCCTTTAAAATCCATCCTGATTATTTTATTTCTTTTTTTTTTTTTTTTCAATGTAGCGATTAAGCAAACAACACTTCGTACTGAAAGTGTTGTGTTGCTAACTTCAACACCCAACCTGAGGAGCGACTTCATTTTAAAAATTGTTTGTAAAACATTAAATTATGCAGCTATGGTCTTGTAGCCTTATCGTAGCAATGTCCCTTCAGATGTAATGAGCTGCTTTTGGCATTCTCCATCACTGAACATATGCTACACAGTTAACATGACCACAATATTCAAATTACATTAATTAAATGGAGAAAGTTGTGCAGATTTTCTCTGAATTGATATGCGATTTGGTCTGCAGGAGTACGTGATATTTTGCATAGTGATATTGTGACCAAAGCATGTTACTTCTGTTAGAAATGGGACATCAAGGCAACTTGTTGACATCTTGTCTTTTGAAGGAATGCAATGTTATTAAATCCCTCTAATGAGGTAGCAAAAATGTTTCTCTTAAATTGATACGAAGCCTTTGATTCACTAAATGTGATCTTTTTATCAGAGCATAATTTGCCTCTAATTATTCTCCCTTTTCCTTTGTGCATGTTTCTGTACAGAGTCGTCTGTTATTTTATTGTGCCGAATGACAAACGACAGCGCAGAGCATGGGTCAGTGGGATGTCCATCCAAATGACCCCGTAAAGAATGTGTTGGTTTGTTTTTCTCTCTCCATTGGCAGCAGCAGCCATCAGTCCTCAGAGTTTGCTGTATATCTCCACAAGTAGTCTGTCTTTTTCGGCTCCACGCTGTCTTGGTGTTGAGCCAAAGGGTGAAGAAGGCAACGCAACTGTGATAAGAAAGTCGAGGCACTGTCTCTGCTGACAACACGTGTTCACGCAGCTGTTGCCATTCATTGAACATAGATTTTTTTTTGATCAGACTCCAGACTCTTGGTCTTAATTCTCTGCCGGATCACATCTAATCTTTCTGTATCAATCAGACCTGACCCTGTCCCCACTGCGGCTCTAATCTAAATCTGTCTAAATCTATTTGATGTGCATGCTAGAGTAAGTGCGAGAGTATGCAAAAATTTATGGATTCAGCTTTTCTACTCGAGGCTGTATGTCTGTGTTCATTAACTGCAACCTTTCCAACTTTCTAACAACAGTACAGCGCACAAAACCACAGGCTGCAATCTGTGCAGTTCATTATTGTGTTCTGTGGATGAATCCTCCTCTATCTGTACCATTAATGTCAGACTGCCATCATTCAAAAACTCCTCGTTTTCACTTGAAGAGATTTCTACATGTGTATTTTCTGCTTTGATGGCATTGCAAACAAAGTATTTGCAGCCTTTGTTGGTGAGACTTAGCGAGACTAATGGAAATCTGTTTTTAGCTACTCGTTTTATACGCGTTCTCAGTTTTTATTGATCTGTTTATAGTTTCACGATTTCATATAGCAAATAAGAAGGTGCAAAGATACCCCTTTTAATTCAATATGGGATCACAAATCTGTCGTTGTTAGAATGCTGATGCCTCTGTTAGCAACAGAAATCGATTAAAATGTTCACTGTGGCGTTTCACATCAAAGTAAACAGATATGAGGTGTTAAATTTCCACTACACTACCAAAAAGTGTCATGCTTCCAGACCAATGCATTCAGATGTTTTAGACACTTCAATAGCCTCATGAGTATAAAATAAAACTCCAGCATGGTATAATGACAGGATTCCAACTGTGCTATAAGTGCAGTTAGTGCTACTGTATTAAAGTAGAAAGAATGGGAATCACAGCAACTCACCCACAGAGTGGGAGGCCATGGAAGACATTCACAGAAGTGTGTCTGTGGCCCAGCAGGTGAATCTGAGGCTTATAACTCCAAGTGTAATGCAAAACTTTGGATGGTCAAATGCCTCCAAAGCATTTGTAAGCCACCACAATTAGACTGCAGAGAAGTAGAGTTAAATATCCATTTCCCTTCTCTACAGGAAGATTTGGGACACAACCTGTAGGGTTTAGGACTAAGACTGAGGGTATAGCAGCGAAGTAGAAATCAGCCTTACAGTTAGTGAGTTTTCTATTTATTTATTCTCCATAGTAGAAAAATCAGAGGCATACATAAAAAATGTAGACACCTGCTTTATGGTTTCGGCTCCTAAAGATTTCAGTGCTCAAACACAAACAGAGGAGTTTTTTTTTTTTTTTTTTTGATCACCTCATTTTGCAGCACACACACAGACGAGTACAATGAGTCTCTGATGAGCTGTGGGCTTTGGGAGAGGAAAGAGGAAAGAGAGGAGCTGATGCACATCCTCTGGACTCGCGCTGTTTGATGGTACTGGTCATTTTTCATGGACGCATGCATGTTGACGTCCATGAACGTTTTTGTTTTTGTTTTCTCTGTGTGTTTGTGTATGTGATGAGCTTGCACACGCACTCACACACACACACGCACACGCACCCACACACACACACACACTCAGAGAAGTGTTGTTAAGCTGATGGTAATTTGATATGTGCTTTGCCCCGATGCCTGGGCCACAGCACCACAATGGCGAGGCCAAGTCTCCGTCGTCCAACGGCTTTACTGTCAACAGCAGCCTCACTCCTTCAGCTTGTCCTCATTCTGTCACTTACCCTTCGTCCTTCATATGAATTCATCACTCTTTTCCTAATGCCAGTGTTAGCTGAAAGAGCCTCTTTTATATAAATACCATCAAACATGAGCTGCTTCTGTGAACTTGTGCAGATATCATGGCCATACATTCACTTCTGCTGTTGATTGGAAATGTTTCATTAGTCAGTTGGTTGTTGGTTCAGTTCCTCCTTCTCCTCTGCACACAGTTATTATTGTTGATGGACAAGAGACTGAACATTAACGCACACACACACACACACACACCCTCCTTGCTGTCACTTGTGCATGATGGAAATATGTGCCTCATGTATAAGTTATAAGATTTGTCAGTAAATGTGAATATTGCAGTAAAACTTGGAAAGTGGTCCATCGCAGCTCAAACAGTACTGCGCAACTTTGCGTAAGTATCATTCCAGGTCTGGTGATCATCGATATAGATCTTATTAATAAGATGTCACAAGACTTGACATCAAGACATGAAGACTTGATTTGCACTATGTAACCGCAGTATCAGTGGAAGCTTGTATTAAAACCTCCGGGAAGAAGGTTACTACTTCTATTAATCTTGACGCCTATGCTTATGTTTGAGACTCCACTCTGATGTAAGAAAGTGAGAAATTCTTTATTTTCTCTCATAAAACCTGTTGTTGGATAGTAAAGCCTGGTCATTGGGCTGACTGACAACACTTGGTTATTCTGTATTAGAAGCAAAAACGGCAGTAAAAACAAATTTTTATGAGGCGGCATTTTGGGTATTCATTTTTGCCTGACTTAACCCTTGTGCATGCGAGGACTAAGGCAAACGTAGAGGACTATGGCAAATGATACAAGTTTTATGTGTGTGGGGTCGGTTGGACCCCATTTCGACATACAAGGGTTATCCTCGTTCTAGCAGCAAGTTGACAAACCAGTGGGATTTCCTAATTGTTGTGCTGTTAATCACTAATAGCAAAACTGAGTTATGACAATAGACCCTTTTGGATTATAATTCTTTGTAATAAATGACAGTGGTTCCGTGATTTCATGTTAACCCTCACAGTTTATAGTGATTATGAATTTATGACTACCTCCAGAGGTGGATCAGGAGCAAAATGTGCATTGCCTTCAATCATTCAGTTGATTGTGAAGCATATTAAATGCATGTAGATCATGTAAGTATGACCTAAAAAGGCTAATGTACGTCTCTCTGTTTTAGGCATTCAACCAGTAAAAGAACGCACTCACAAGTAAAGGATGTAAAATGCTACGTTTGATGGTAGTTACATGAGATCCCAGTTTAAACTTGCAACTTTGGTCAAACCAGAACTTGATTTTCTCGACTGAACAGAGATGGGTTAAAGCCCACTTTAAGATTGTGGTAACACAAAAAGGTCATATTAACTACTTTTTACCTTCAGGGCCAACTTAGACAAGCACAAATTACATATATAGTCTGGTCAAATGTAGAATGCATTATTCTGCTCTAATTGTAGACTCTTTAAAACACTATTCATTTGTTAAGGCAAACCATTGGTAGTCGTAGTTTTCTTCAAAATGTTGCCAAACATTTTGAAGATATTGCTCTTTTAAGCCCAATATCATGTCTCGTTTTGTCTCATAGACTGGATGCATTGCTATATCCCTAAAGATGACAAATTATTCTGCTTCATCATTTACCATGAGTAAGCTCAGCATGACTCAAGTGAAGTGGTACAATATCTGCCAACTTGCTCTACATACATTTCCAGTCTGCCCAAGCCAAAAGGTTTCTTTGTTAGTGGGAATCTCAAGACTGCAATCCATTGCTATCAGCCGTATATTTGCTAATATGGTTGCTGTAATCACACGGGTGTTACGGCATAATTGGAAATGAGTCTCAGTGGCTCAGAATGAAAAAGAGAGAGATTAAAAAAGAAACTGGCTTCAAACAAAATGTCAATAGCAATCCTGTGACCAATCGCTGCGGTAAAGAAAGGAGATGCTTTGAACGCACGGTGAGTAAACATACATTAGTGCTCGCCAACCCACAAAACACTGAGTTCATTTAGAGTGCCGGATGCTAAAAGCTCCTGCTCAGTGCTGCTTACTGCCTGGCTCAGACAACTCAGATGTCCGTGTGGTCAGTAAGTGAAGACAGCACTGGTGAGTGCCTCGGGCTGAATCCAGGCTTAGTTTTGCACAGTCAATGAGCCAGGCTCAAAGGGTAAAAGACCTATTAAAACTCAAAATACCTCCTGCTGGGAATAGGCACAATATTCACTCGCAACTCTGTCTTACTGTGTACTCAGTGCAGCATGTTATTTTTATAACTTCACTTACAAAGACAGCTTAAGTAGGAAGGTGAAGAACAAGATAAGGTTCAGTCTCAGCTCTGTATTTTATCACAATAAAAGTCTTAAAGTCGCTCATCTTCTGCTGGAGTGGAAATGGTAGTCAGTCTCTTTGACTCACCAAGCTGTGCATAACTTTTCTTATCATTTGATCGGACTGAAGTTCCTGTCAACCCGTTTGTCTGGTAGCACGACTACAGCTCTTTAGCATATGCGACAAAAGAGCCAAGCAAACAGAAATAACCTGATACGGTCAACTCATAGCATAACTGTTCAAGCTAATTGTTCACAAGCGAGGTTTTGCACGTGAGGGACAAAAAAGCAGGTTTTACTGCCTTAAAGATGTGTTTGCAGTGACTTTGAAGTTAGACAGATGGGGAAACATGGAGGGTTGTGAACTTAAAGGTTGTGAGCGGGCCCCCAGACACTTAGCATGGTAACATCTTGTTGATAGTCTGAAGACACACCTGCTTGTAAGAACACACCTTGTCTGGCACTGTTCAGCCCACGACAGTCTCCCTGTTGTGTTGTAGAAGCAGAAATCTGAGTCTAACATTTGTCCTAGTCAGCAAGTGACACTGCTTAATTAATCAGACCTTGCACCAATGGCTCTATTCATGTTGCTGCTGTTGAAACACTGGTACATGACAAATTTTCTGACACATTTTTCAATACAATAGTTTTATGTTCATGGTAAAACAATAAGTGATGTCTGCACTATTGAAGGTATATTATATTGTGCCTGTGTTTATCTTTGAAAGGGTGACCTCACCACAAAAGCACCAGCAAAGCATCAGACGACGCACACAAAAAAGAAATACGTGCCAAGCTGTTAGAGGTCGCACAGGTGCAGGTCACGACAGGCAAACGGCAGCAACTTGTCGGGCCAGTCTGCCTCTTAGCCCCTGCTTTGTTTCCAATTAAACACACACATGTTCAAGTGGCAGCACACACATCGACAGCTGATCAGAAGAACAAAGTTCAAAGAAAGCCCTGGGATATAGTCCTTTGTGAAAAGTACCTCCTGGACTTTCTCCATGTTCTGTCAAACACAAACTGAATGTCTGGTGATGGGACCAATACAAAGTAGCACACAGCTATGAAGAGAATGGAAAGGTACACCTGGTTTTCAAAATTTTGTGCAATTAAAAATGCTCAATGTGTGACCTGCAATTGTATTTCATCCCACTGAGCCACAGCTTTGTAGGACCAACAGTGAGATTTTTTTGTTGCTGTTTTGCTTAGCCAGATAAAATAGAAAGCATC
Organism: Poecilia latipinna; assembly: GCF_001443285.1. NCBI lineage: Eukaryota > Metazoa > Chordata > Actinopteri > Cyprinodontiformes > Poeciliidae > Poecilia > Poecilia latipinna. The sequence continues at coordinate 765,518 of NW_015112616.1, read as the reverse complement.
CGTGAATATCAAATTCCATCGTCCTGTCCACTCAGAGCTGCTTCCCTTCCTCTGCTGAAGTAAAGCGTCCTGCCAACGTGATGCACCCACCACTGCTAAGTGGGCCATCTCATGGCTTCCCTTCAACAAAAACTTTCTTCTGGAAACATTTCAGTCGAACCACCCAGCTTCTCCAGAGTAACCACATGCATTTTTGTTGTTTTACTAATTCCACTGTCAGTTTATGGAAACAGTTTTGCCTCTGTGTTGTTCAATACTCCTTCCATTTTCAGAAAATGGACTGTACAATCCTCTGTAAGATGTTCACAGACTGGGATTTTGTTTTATGTGCTTTAAACATTTTCAGCCCTTCACCCCTGACCTGTCGGCTGTGTTGCTCGGTCTTCATGATGCTCTTTGTTTACTGATGTTCTCCAGCAAACCTCTGAGACCCTCACAGAACAGCTATAGATGTGAACACTGTTTCACACAGCTGGATTCTTTGTACTAATTAGGTGACTCCTGGTGGCAACTGGATTTCATTCAGGGGCATCGCAGTAAATGGGGCTGTGTACAAATGCACAACAAATTTCTCTGATTTTATTTTTATATGTAGAAATGCCATGCATCCTGTCCCTCCCACATCACAAGGATGGTTGATAGAATTAAAGCATTATAGAGCTGTTATTATGAAATATCTGCTTAAGTCTAGATCTATGAATATTTTAACTGATGTCCCCGGGCCATTTAGGATTTAAGGCCCTAATTTCTCTAGTTTCCTGCTTTACTAAATGATAATAATGAAAAGTCTATGATGTTTAATTACGAATCTGCATTTATTGCTCAGGGTTACATCATTTTCCAAAATAAGAAAGTGGAAAAAAGAAAACGTGGCCACATTTGTCATCCTTAGTGGAAAACGGCTCCATGAAGGTGAATTAACCCTGTGTGACCTCACTGTCTGACTCCTCGAAATTCTTTAAATACATCCGCTTCAAAGTGTGACCTGCAGTCTGCTGCTGAAGCACACATTCAGTGAGTTAACTAGGCGTTAACACTTTGTGCTCCGCAGTTCAGGCGGGGCGCGCTGAAACCTTGTGTCTGCTTGCTTCTGCGTTTTGTATTGAGAGGGTAGGAGGAGCCGCTTTTCCTGTGATTGTCCGCCTCCCTCCCTTCCTCCTCTTGCTCTCTTTCCCTCTCTCGTTTTTTCCAAAGTTGAACATTTCGCTTTGCCTGGGAGCTTTCGCCGGCGGAGCGGCGCAGCTGACTTGCTCTGAGTCTGGCCGACAGACGGAGCGCTCCGGGGGCTGTCGTTTTGGAGTTCTTTACGCGGGGTCTCCAACAGAAGGAAATGAGTCATTTGCAGTACTCAGACTAGCTCTTTAACCGAGTTCTGTATTTTCTTATTTATTTTTTCTCCCCTACATCATTTCGGGATACTTCCAAGATGTCACAGGAACAGAGCGTCGGGCACGTAAAGCTGGTAGGTGTCTGAAACCCCTCCCCTCGTCCCTTGGAGGTGTCTGACTCGGTCTTGGTGTGAAGTGAGGCTCAGCTCTCTGGCTGCGCTCTCACACACGCAGGCGGAGAGACGCCCGGGAATAGAAACGGGAGCCGGTGGTTATTTTTTCCCACTGTCAGCGGGGATTTTTTTTATGTTTTTTTCTTTAACTTGACGCGTCTGGCTTTATGATTTTCTCGTGAGTGGACTGAAGTCGAAAGCGTATGATCATGTCTGAGGTAGGCTGCTGGTAATTACTGATGGAACTTAAAAGACTGATTGTTTCCCCTTTTATTTTAGAAGATAATTGAAAATAATGGCATTTAAATTGAGATGCTTGCTGATTATGTAATAGTTTATCAAAGTGCGCAACGGAGTTGTCGGATCCCACTCATTTTGGTGATGAGAGTGACATAAAAAGACGCATAAAAGCCGGTCAGGATCCAGTGGCTGAACTGTTGACAGCTGGTCTTTTTTTGTCGGGGTTCTTACATCTCAATGAAAATTCATGCGCCGGCTGTTTGCTTCTTAAATGCCAACATACTACAACTGTATTACTGTCATCCATGTTCTAATATATGATTTAACACATGTTTTGTTTTTTTTGTTTTTTTTCTGAGTTGCTAAACCAAAAATAATTAACACAGACCCCTGATTCTATAAGTCAAATCTAAAGTGGTTTGCAAAAGTTTTCATTTCCCTTAACGTTCTTCCCAGTTTGTTACAAGTTACAACCACAACTTCAGTTGATTTTATTTACATTTCATGGGATAGAGCAACACAAAGCACTGCATGATTGAGAAGTTCTTTGTGAGAACTTCCTTTTGCTTCAATTAGAGTGACACGTTTTTTTTTTTTTTTTTGGAGTGTTGTTTTACATGCTCTGCGTGTCTTGAGTAGGCTGCAGACAGATATTTTGCTCCTTCTTTGCAGACGTTCAGCCAGGCTGCATAGAAAACAACACAGATTCTCAGTTAGATTTAGTTCTGGACTTTGACTGGGCCATGGCTGAACATTTGGAGTCATTGTCCTGCAGGAAAGTGAACCTCCGCCCATCTTTTTGGCATCTCTAACATGTTTTCTCCCAGAATTACCATGTATTCAATTTTAACAATCTTCCCACCAACTCTGCTTAACTTCAATTGTTGTAGAAAAGCATCTCCACAGCATGATGCTGCTGCTGTTGGATTAGGACGGAGATGGCGAGGTAAGGCTCGTGTGTAGAGTTAATTTTCTGCCACATAATGTTTTATAGTACACATCTGGCCAGAGCATCTTTATTTACCTGTTTGTTGTTCCCTACGTGACAAACTGCAACATGACTTGCTTTTATCAGCAATGACTTTCTTCTTGCCAGTCTATAAAGAACTGTACTTACTGTATTTACTGATTCTCCCAATGAGATGTGGGTTTTTGCAGCTCATCCTGAGTTACCATTATTATATGTACACAACACTTGCAGACCATATATATATATATATATATATATTTTTTTTTTTTTCCCATTTTGCAATTATATACTAATTTACATTGGGCTATCACACAAAATACTAAAAAAGAAACACATTTAATTTTATTTTAGTACTCTTGATAAACTACAAAAGGGGTTATAGAGATAAGAAAACTTCTGCAATACCTTCTCTGCAACAGTGAAGTGAGCTATGCTTCCCCAAAATTAAGGCTGTGTCAAATTGTGATAAAATGCACAAAGTTGTCAGAGAGGTGTCGAGGTGTCACCTATAATTTATCTGTGGCTTGTGCTGAATGCCAAACATAAAACTCAGCTGAGCTCTGCTAATCCTGCTGAGCTCAGCTGACGGTGTGAGGGAGCACGATTGCTGTTCATGCTGCTTTGAGTCCCTTTGTATGTGTTGCACGGTGGGAAGCATTAACCTCTCATGTTATTTGATAATGTTGGCCTTGTAAAATGTCTGGCTTTTCGTTGGCAGCCACCTTTGTCTGAATCAATAACTCATCCATTTTCTCTTTCCCACTGCGTCTGTGGCAACTGTTTGAGCACTATGTGCTAAAGATGAACTAAGATACAAACCCAGTCATCCTTAGTGTATGCTTTGTCAGTACACTGGGACAGAGATGCACCACAATCAGTCAACCAGAGATTGGCTCGATCCTCTATGGTCGGTGTTAACTCTACCTCTGTCAAAGAACCTGATGCATGTTTAGTCCTTGAGATAAAAAAAAAAATCAGATTAAATTTAAATCAGAACTGGCGTGTCAGATTGCAGTGTAAAACCTGAGTTTTGGTATCGGCTGGGAAAATCTCTGTCAGTGCATTTCTATACCAGCTTAAGTACTTTCCCTACTTCTGCTTTTCTGAAGGTCTGGAAGCTTACTGTCTTGTACCATTACACAACACGTCTCATCAGACTGATTACACATCAGCACACTCATGGATGCTCCCATCTCAAAGAGACAAGAGCAGAATCAATGCTCCAAGCTGCTGCTTAAACCTTCAAATGCCATACATTCGCTTTGCTGACCGTCTTTCTATCTATAGGCTTGTTTCCTGTGGTCCCTTTCCGCTCCTCCTCCCTTCCTCTCCCCTGTCTCATTCTATCCATCTCTCTCTTTACCCCAAGGAAAAGTGGGTGTTGTTTCCTGTTAGAGCCCCAAGGTGTAGTCACGCTTTTCTCTATAGAATTGCAATAGTTTTAAAAACAACCAATTTGGTTTTTCCTTCTGTACATTAATGCTCATATAATCACTCAGAATAAAAAGTGAATCATGACCTAGTGAGTTTGTTCATGGTTCTCTTTAAGATCTCGAATCTACAAAATTAAAAGAAAATCTTTCGAAATGTTATATAATCTTCTTGTCCTGATCTGTCACTAAATTCTGCTTTTGAAAAACTCAAAGCAGATTGTTTTGGTGTTGACATATTTGGATCACATAAATCTGTTTACCTTAATCTATGGTGTTTATTGTTAAAACAAAACTCCCGTGTGAACGTCTTAGGAGAAAGTAGCAGCTTATGGATCAGATTTCCAGTAGGCTCCCATCATTTCAAAATTGAACTTCTGCAATGACAAGCATAGCTTAGAACCTCAAAAGTATGAAACAGTACAATTAAACTTTACGTTCAACCTTCCTGTTATCTGCTGGACGTCTATTTCCCTCTTGATTTCTCTTGGTCTGATTGACTCACGTCTCAACGTGTGGTACAAAATATAATTTCCATTTAACAAGTCTTTTTTATTATTAGTCTTCTTCTCTCAGTAACTGAGTGAAAAGTGTTTCTGTTCATCATAGTCTGCCAGCTCTTACATTTTATGTGCTCACTGAACAAAGATCAGATTTTCAAGAGAGAGGGCAGCTGATTATTGGTCATAGTCAGTCAAACAAAAGATAGGGCGATGCCTGTACCCAGTGGACATCTTTGTGCATTTCTATAACAAAGGATCAGAAAATAATGAGATAGTGAAAAGTCAGTTTCAAAGCAGTACGTCCTTACTCTTCACAGTGTCGGCTGTCAAAAATATCTCTGATTTCCCTCTTTGTTCTGTTAAATAATTTATGGCATGTATCGTAGTTTGGCATTCTGTCTTCAGGTTTCTGTCAGATCGTAAATCAAGTTGTCTTTTTCACACATAATTATGTCCTCAAATGCCCTTGCACACTAAATCTGAAGGAAAATCCTGTCTTCTACATTAATTAATTCAAGTTAGGCCACCTTTTCTCTGACAAGACCTTTTTTCATCTTGATTTCAGGTATAACGTGAGTCTGATGTCTAATTCCATCTGACATTAAAACGTCCTTCCCCCGAAAGTCTTCCCCTTTACATTGAGGAAACTTTCAGGTGGCCATTCTGGTAGCTTCCAGTAATATCTTTACAAGAACATAATATCCGAACATCACGGCAGGAGCAACTGGGACCCAAATACAGTTAATCTGTGTGGGCGGACAGTTTTATGCAGTCAAGGTACATACCAGTAGAGGTTATGCATTCAAACTCCTTGTGGTTTTAAATCATTGCCCTCTGCTCCACGCCTTGCTATTAGTGACATTATTCCAGTTTTGTGCAACAAATCTAGAAAGGGAGAAATTCCACTAATTCTTCTCAGCAGGTCTACTAAATCATCTCAGTCAGGTGGCTCGGGTCTGTTAAAAACTTTTGACTGTTTTTTTTTTTTTTTTTTTCCCCCACCTTTCTGTTATTCTTTATACACATATATATGGAATATAAAATCAGAAAAATTGGGATTTAAACACAAAATCAGTCTGGTTAGTTGATGGTTTTAAAGTGTTGTGGTGAAACTCAGTCTTTGCAACAAGATTAAAAATCTTTTTGTCTGTTTTATACTAGCGATGAAGCCCTAATTTATTTATGTATTTTTTTTAAACTAGGTGGCCAAACTTCATATTGAGAGTGCAAACATTTTAAAGCTTCTGGGTGAGAAAGCAGTGGCTGTAAAATAGGGTGTAACTATTTATAAAACCCCAAAGTGATTGAGTTTAGGGCTTCAACTGGTAAACTATCAGCTTATTTTAGCTGTTTATAGAGCTATAAAAACAGATGTCTCCACGTACCTTCTCTGGAAAAAAATAATCACTATTGTATCTCTGAGATTGCTAAAATGCTGCCAACATTTCCAAAAATATCTTTTTCTATCACCGACAGAGGATTAAGACGAGCAGCTTTGCTGTACTCCAGTTATGCCTTCCTGTTATCTGGTTAAATTACTCTCTCACAGCCAGTATGAACCACAGACATGCCTCAACATGTCAAACAAAATAGCTTGCTAAAATTCTATAGTGCTACCCAACACCGGCTAAGATGAGTCCACTACCCTCAGCGCATGTCCACACTGAAGCTTTTGTCAGGGCACCTGATTGCACGTCGCATGGTTTGTAAAAAGATCACATTTGTGGGTTTCAGTCTTGCCAGTGACCTGGGTGTTTGACCCGTTTATCGTCTGCCTCCAATCTCCAACCGATTTCCACAAAATGAGGGGTTAGCAAAGTGACATCCGTTTTTGAATGGAGCAACAAAACTACATGGATTAGCAAGAAGCATTTGCATTAAATGGAAAGTGTCAAACTCGACTTCAGAGATGAATAAAGGGATACATTTGCACCCTGGTTGTACTCATCAGGTGATCACTTTACACCATCCAAATGATTAAAAGCCAGATATATTTAAGAAACAAAATGAATTGTCTCAACTGTCTATTGAGGAGAAGTTGCACATTCTATGACTGAAAGCTGGCTGTAATAAATTAGGAAAAGAAAAAAAAAAGGAAAACTCCAAATTCATTCAATAAAGGACATGGTTTTAATCTGAAGCACTGATCAAGAGAATAGCTGTGGGAGTTCAAACCCACGCAGCATGGAGATATACGATGTGGTAGACACCCACATATTTCTGTTCTGATACTTTCATTGTACTCAGTGCAGTGAACGTCCATAACGAGGGGCATTTCTGGACCACCAGAGCTATAGGAGGTTCACTGCATGCATTAGGAAGTTAAGCACTGCACCAAACATCCCAGCACTCTAAAACCAGTGTCATTTGCATTTTTTTCTTAAATTAAATCTTTCTTTGATGAATGGGAAGGTTAGTCTTTCCCTTTTTGGTTGAAAGTATAAAGGAAGTAAATGGGGTCAGTTCTTCTTCCTTTTAGAGAATTTCATTGCCTGAAGATTGTTAAAGTGAGACAGACTCTTTCTTTTCTTTTTCTCAGAGGGATTTTTATCCATTTTAGCAGCAGATTTTTCTAAATCTGTAACTGTCTTAGTTTTTTAAATACGTACTGCTCTGTTAACTGTACCCACAGAGGACATCTTTGACAGTTAAGCTGTGAAACTTTGAGGACCTTGTTTTCCTTCCCTCTGGTTGCATCTAAAAGGACAAAGAGTAATCTTGTGATCCAGAGTTCAAAATTGGGTCTCGAAAGTTACACAAGTTTTCCACTCAAAAGATTTCTACTTTTCTTCAGTGCAGATCAGATTGTTTCTTTTACTTTCATCTGACAATTTCAAACTTTTGAACATGAATTTTAAAGCAATTCTGCATAAAAAAAATCCCCCTGATGACTAATGAATATTGAGTTTTACTTCTGAGATGGAATAGTAGAACAATGGAGCACCAGTTTCTCTGTCCAACAACAAGAAAATTTATCAAAAAGCTTTCCCTTATTATACAGACGTGCTTTATTTTTATCATTAAAAATGTGTTATCTTTTGAAAGCTGAAATAGTTTTTAAAGATTTCTTCTTATTCTAATCAAAAATGTTTTTGGACTAGTCAAAGTTTTCTTTCAAATCTTCCTTTGTTTCCTATCATCTTCCCTCACTGCAGAGAGGATACGGCATGTTTATTTTATTTTATTATTTTTTTTTGTCTTATCAGCAACCTTTACTAAGTGAAATATTAAATCATAGCACTTTGTTTTACAATAACTTTACAGTCATAAATTACAAAATATTAAATTCACGTGGCACATTGTATAATTCCAGTTGAAAGAGGATCTGTGATAAAAAATTTATTCAACTCTTTTACTTGTTGCAGGCGTAGGACAACAGTCTCAGTCTCAATAAATTTAAAACAAAAAGTTGTTTTTATTCTCTACTCTGCTCTACTGTTCAAAGGCCTGCAGTTGCTTCATCAACTCAGATTTTTTTCTCCACGTTTCTCTCCTTTTCTCATCTTATTTACTTGTTTTCTAAACTGTGGTGTGCAGTGAGGACTACTTTTCGTTTGTTGCAGTATTTAACTGGTCAAAGCTGCAATTCAAACATTTTGCACACAGTTATCAACATCTAATTCACCTCTTTTACCCTCCTTATTGATCTGACCTCCAGCCGTTTCCCTCTCTGGATCCTTATTAGATGTTTTGTAGATAAATAGAGCAAAAATTTAGCTTCCAAGGTTTTAACTGGCTTCGCTGTCAACAATGGGGAAACGGCAGAAGCAAAGCTGATTTATGGCCCTTGTTAGGACAGAACATGCAATCCTAGAAATAGATTGTATAATACAAGCCAAAAAGTGTTCCTGGAAATAAAGTGCTACTGGCCCATCATTACTCAAATCACATCTTCTATCAATGTTGCAGAGATGAATGTTATTTTTATTTCACAGGGAAAAAGATTTTTCAAATGGAATATGACGAGGAATACGTATTTTGACATGATGTGTTTTTTTTTTTTTATGTTCAAAAATGAATAGTTACATGTTCCAGGTTATTGTAGCTCCCACAATTTTATGTTGTTGATTTTTCTCATCTTCTCTCTTGCTTCTCAGTCCGTTCAGCTCTACTTGTCTCCTCTTTCTCCTGTATTTGGCTTCTTTTTCTTTATAACATCCAAAACACTGACTCTGTTCAGCAACCTTATTCCTATATACTTGTTCATTATGTTAAATTAGTGCTTTCAAAGTAAGTGTAACAAAAGTGGCCTTGACATAATGACAAACTTTCTCTTCATCTTCTGACCTTATGTCTGGTTTTCTTTTGGCTACATCCAGCTCCCCTCTCCTTCTTTTTTTTCTAGATTCATCTCTCTCTGTTCTGCCAACAGAGAAAAAAAACATTAAAAAAAAACAAGCAGAGATTTATAGTCTAATCATTGTTGTAAATTCAAGCACCTAAGGCAAGCTGAGGCAGCAGCGGTAGACAATCAGTGTTCACCGCCCATCACCATCATCTCACAGCCTTGTTTTTGTTTTGCTAGGCACACAGTGTAGTGTCCTAATCAAAGATTTTGCAATTATGAGCCACTGCTTCCTGGAGTTCAACTCTACCCATCTCCTTCATATTTAGAGCAGGGAGTAGTCACAGACTTTGCTCCCATAATATTTGATGGGAAATGCAGCAGCAAATGGTGATAATTAAAACTCTTTAAAGTGAACATCAGGAATTATGATCACCCCTTTAAACACAATCTTGGTGGATTGCTGGACTGGCGCAAGTAGATGTGGCTTAACAGACATTGTAGCCTTACAGAAGTAATTGATGTCGAACTACTAATAATAATACATTTATATTCAAATTATCTGAAGTTAATAATCTGTTCTAAAAATTATTCATAGGTGGAAACAATTTGAGACTGCTGGCAGTCTTCTTTGGTCTTGTTATCCCAGCTGGTTTACCACAAAGTCAGTGCTCAGGAAAATTGCAAAACAATCTTAGGCTCTACAGCTTCTGTTTACCATGTTAAATCTTCATAACAGTATAGTAGAGAAAGGTTGTTTTCTCTAAAGGTAATACTGTGAGGCAGTTAGGTTTGAAGAGTTGCATCTGCCTACGCCACCAAACCTTTAGAAAAATGTAATTCAGAAAAATGAAACCAAAGTGGAGATAATTGGCCATGATGCACAAAAACATGTTTGGAAAAACCTAAACGCCATGTCAGCACCAGCACCACACACCAGCTGACAAGCACGGCGGTGGAGGGCTATTTATTGGGCTTGTTTTCAACTGAGGCCAACTTTATTCAAAGAAATGTCAATTATTAAAGAATGACTTGCCTACTTACTTTTTCAGCATTCCTGATAAAGTAAGTAATCAAGTTGCTCCATTGGCTCAGTTAAAGTCCAGAGCGTTAAATGGTGGAAATAGTAAATGGCTTGTACTTGTATTGCACTTTATCATGTGCTTAACACTAGGTAAAGTCATTAATTCACTTAATTCACACACACATTTGCACACTGATGGTGGGAAGCTACAAGATTGTAGCCACAGCTGCCCTGAGGCAGTCTGTCAAAAGCTGTCTTTACCTTATTAAAATCCTGGGATGGGACTTGGGAACGCTATAGATAAATGTACCATTGAAGACTTTCAAAACTTAGCAATGTTGTAAAGAAGGTTGGACCAGGATTGCTCTGAAACAGGAGACTGTTAAAGTCATAAAGAAGACAACTACCTCACATTTTTGCTGCCGAATGTAGTAAGTGAAGTTACTGAATTATAGGGTGTACCTTTTTTTTTTTTTTTTTTTTACATGACTATAAAGACAATACAGGACACTTTAGTTTTCCCATGACTGCAGCAGTGGAAGCCAGTAAAGTAAAAACACTTCTCAGCTCCAGTCCACCAGGAGCCAGGGATAAAGTTTTTAATGCCATACCCAGAGGCCTTTCTGTTGGTCGCTCCACACCTTCTTCTTCTTGTGAAAATATGACGTTCTGGTCAGAAGAGTTTGGCGACCTGGGGGTAATCGGACATCATGTCTTATGAGAGAGCAGTGTCCTGGAGCGTTTTTAGTTTCAAAGGGGATTTCAATTCATAATACATCCAGAAGGTTATTAAATTTGCATAGCTTCAAATGAGCATGAGATTTCTTCCTTGTTTTACGCATTATTGCGTTACCAGAGTATTCATAAAGGTTTCCAAGCACAAAGAAAACCTGTTGCACTGTCGCACATAATTTTTATCTATTTAACAGCGTTGAGCTGAAATAGACAGACTAAGACTCATTTGCACCAGCAGGAATTTTGCTTGTTTGAAATTTCTAATATTCTCATAAGATCCTAGTGATTCCAATAAATTCTAATAATCCTCCACAATTCCAGGAGGAGGTTATATGTTATTTCGGTCTGCCAGCTAAAATGTGATGTTCTTCGACTATGTTTCACTTTTTCCATGAAGGTGGATTGTGAATTTAACAAATCAGTTGAACCTGCCTGTTGGAGAATAAATCTAACTTACTGTGGCTGGACTGCAGTGAGTTTATTTGGCTTTTAAGTCCTTAGATCACCTCAGGTCAGTACTGATGAGGCAGTAGGCATTGTTGACCTTCACCATTATACTGTTTGGTTTTGCACAGCCCCGGGGAACAGCTATTTTTAAAATACAGGCAAGGCCGGGCAGCTATTGTTAAACTAACTAGCTATTGATTTGTGTTGACCTCAGTTGCAGGGCCACACCGACAATACTAAATATGTGTGTGTTTGTTTGTTTGTTTGTTTTCCCACGTTTCCCAGAATATTTAGGAGATTTTATGCCCAAGAAAATTTGTTTTTTTACATTGACTGTCATTTAGTGTTTTACACAATATGTACAGCATATTTACTTTACCAACTACAGCATTCACTCCTTTTGAATAAATACTATTTTGTGGTGTAAAGAGACTTAAATGTAACACCTTGTGAGTTAATCTCAGTATAAATACAGCTGTTCTAAGGAGATTTACCAAGATACCATGATACAGTTTTTATTGGGCTCTAGATTTCTGATAAGACTGACACTTGAAGGGACAAATTAACAAATGTTCCTTTTTGTATTGCACTTTTTCCTCATGCATTTCTGAGCAGATGCGAGAAATGTGTGATTATTATTAATATATTGTTGTGGTTCAGCAAGAACAGCATTGGCCTACATTGTCACTTGCTGGAGAGCTTTCTGATCCCTATCATTTTTAAAATGCTGCTTAGTCTGAGATTATTGTTTAGTGTGAGCAATACTTTCCAACAAATCAATGAAAAGGCTTAAACTGACTCAAAAAAGAGAGGTGAAGTTTTCATAAAAGTGGAAAAAGTTGTAGAAGTGCATTAAGCAATATATCATGATCTGAAGATCTCCTGGAGTGTAGTCCAATCCTTGCATTCACCTAAACTCTGGAGGAGCTGCAGTGATCCACAACTACATTGTGAGAATCAAACCTCACCATTAACATGGTGAGAAACTGTTAACTCTTGAAACTGGAGCAGAGGAATGGCTAATCAGCTCTTATACCTATGTTAAAATGGACCAGTCAATGTCCAGAACTAAATCCAATTTAAAATCAGGTGCAAAATCTAAAATTGTTGTTCATTGTTGCTTTCGATCTAATTTGGCTGAGCTTGAGTTATTTTATTTTTTTTTCATTAAGATTGAGGAAAAATTCAGTCACCCACCAAATATGTAAACCTGCTTGGAGACTGAACACAAATGCAAAACAAAGTTTTAGACTTTATTGTAAGTCTAAAACTTTAAAATAAAGTTATATTTTATTAAAAGAAAATTATGTCTTTTAGGGACAACCCTATCACACAAAATACATTCAAGTTTGCGGTTAAAATAGCTCAGAAATGTGAAAGAGGCATAGATACTTCCCTAGTTGCCTCCTTATAAATGAGTCATCTCAGTCTTTTTGGACTGGGTAGCATTTTTCAGAGGTTTTCTGAACTAAAACAGACTTTTGGAAATATTTTTCCTGTCTGTTTTGTGTCCTGATGCTGTAAGCTCAGCTGACTATAGTTCATACAAAAGACACATATGGTGACCTTTATAGCTTTGAAGCTTTCTCAGGTTGAGTAAGAACCATGTGTGACACATCTGTGCATTGTCTGGACAGAAAGAGGTACAGATCCAGACACCATAAGTCTAGTTGGAGTTGTCCCTTTAAACAACATAATGATGATCTCTTATACTATTTCAAAATCAGAGTAATTGATCTCAAATGAAGCCAGGAGGCAGTCTATTCTTCCTCTTAATTGGTCCATATTGTTCGACGTCTATATCAATGTTTATCAATGCTACACATTTATGTTCTCCTGCAACTAAGTCTCCTCTCCTTGTTGCCCTTTAAGAGCCTTTAGAACTACTTTGTAAGAATTATTATATGCTAATGGGTTTCAATAATGACAAAAAATACATAAACTTTGGCTGCAAAGAGCATAATTGCCTTATTTTCCTTTTATTTTCCTTTTTGCTTTGTTTATAAAGAATTGTCTCATTACTTCCGCAATGCTTTTCCCTGCTTAAATGAAGAGGTACTGCGTGGCACTACAGATTAGCTTACTATTATATGTTGCACATCATTACAGCTTTATGTTTGCTGCAGATGCCATAAGCAAACGCAGATCTGTCACATACTGCAGTAATTGTGCTGTAACCTGTAGCATGTTGTATATTAGCATCCTACAAAAGACGGAGGGGGCAGCTCAGTTCATCAAATTGCTATTTGAGCTCATTGGTTCTTGCCCGAATCCCTGAATCCACTCTTTGCTTCACCACAGACAAGATTTCCCATCATGAGAAAGAACAACCAATATTTTCTCACTGATAAATAAAGCTAATCGAGCAAATAGAGCCACAAGCTGCTGACATTTCAGCACATGGAGCCAATCGAACAGCAGCCAAAGAAAACAATGGCCATAACCTCCCCCGTTGAAGGAAATGCCAAACATTACAGCGTTGTATAAATAGAAAGGCTCTGACTTTGTAGAGCGAGATAGAGGACAGGAACCCCCTCCCTGGGGACACACTGATGGCGAAGTCTCCCACCTTTTCTTCCCACTCCACTTTCTCAGAGCGTGATCTATATTTTGTAGCCGATTTCTCTTGACCTCCTTATGCTGTTTTCTTTGCTTTACCTCTGTATTTTTAATATTTTTCTTTTTTTTCTGCTGGACAGCCTGCCACAGTGAATAACCGAATGGCCTAGTAACGCCTTATGAACACCTCATGCTTTATTAATGGTACCATCTACTGAAGCTGAACTAGTAAATGGATTTTTTGGATAGAGGTGGTGCAGATTTTGACCCAACGTGAAACCGGGTTGGCTTCTAGATATGTCCCTTTACTTATGGACATGAACGTCCCACAAAACATGCAGCTTGAGGCGTTTCACACCAAAAGCATCCAGCAGAATAGGAAAATTCATCCAGAATTTAACTTGATAAATGATATATTTATGTTCTCATTTCACACTATTATCCTCTCTCTGTCTCCTGTGAAAGGGGAAGGTGAGAATAAGAGGTTAGTGTCTCTTTCTGTATACTTTGAGATTGTGGTTGATTCAGTCGAGACGACTCTGACAAGTCTTTCATTTGTGTTATCGTTTCTATCTGTTGTGTAATTTTGCTTTCCAGTGGCTGGTGTAAAGAGATTTAGGAAACTTTGTGGATGAGGTAAAATTCAGAAAAACCACGACTGTTCCCCCAAAAAACCAGCTCTTTGATGTTTGGTTAGGGTTAGAGAAAGCAAATTGAGGTATTTCTGATGCAAAACATTAATTCCAGTGAGACCCTAATCATGTCCACCATCCTGTTATTCACTAATTCAGCTTTAGCATCCTCCTATCCTTTGTCTATACCTCCTTATCCTTTGGGGGTCACCGGGGACTGACGCCTGTCTCATTGTGCGAACGGGTACGCCCCTGGATAGGTCACCAGTAAATCACAGAGTTACAAACAAACAGGACAATAGCTGTTCGCATTTTTGAAGGACTTGAAGAGAATCCTTACATGAAAATGTAAGGATCCACAGTCCAGGATTTCAACCTGGAACGGTTTTGTTGCAGATTAACAGCAACGGCTAAAGCCTGCATATTCAATAGTGGTTAACAATTATCTGCTGTTTTTTTGTTTGTTTTTTTAATCAGGATTCATTCATTTTTCAGGAATTTCTTGTCAGTCTTCCAACATCAAGCAATTGTCTTATGACTGGTAAACGCCTCATACTGCACATGTACAGGAGCTGAAAATACAATTTCTCTCTGAGAGGTTCTTTGTTAGTTAGCAGAGTGTACTGTTTATGCATTGTGTAAATTGCTTTCTCACATAACTTGGAGCACATTTGCATATTTATAGAAAATTCCAGTTACAGGTATGCCATCAACTTGGCACTGTGCTCTAGTGCACTTATGTGGAATGTATTAAAAGGATGGAAAAATGAGGCTAAACTGGTGTCAAGTATCAGTAAAGAAGTTTGGTTTTCTGGGAAGAAATACATTACCTAAGTTTTGCTGGATGAACTTTTTTAGCTCATTTGTTTAGCTTTTTCAACTCATTTCTAGCTTCATGGGTGAAAGTAGAGAACAGTTTGCTCCACAGTATTTGGGACTCTGAGAAAAAAATTAGTCAAATCAAAGAACGCTTGCTTAGGAAATATGTTGTTCTCAGAATAAAAAGTGAGGAAAGAAGTACAAGATGCCTGTTGCTTGGTGATAGTGTTGTCATATTCCAGTTTAGAACTGCCCTTGGGTAAAAAATTTAATTTAAGGCTTTTTGTCCATGTTGTCTTTCCTTGAGGATTTATCAGACAGAACTGCAAAGATATGAGTAAATATTTACCACAAGTACTGTCAGACTGCATGGATGAAGAAAACTGGTTCAACTCTATTAGAGATGCAGATTTAACAGGAATTAGTGATTAATAATCTGCTGTTTGCTAAAATATTGACCTGTCCATACAGCGTATTTATAAGAGTATTGCTGATTTCTCTTTAGAAAGTCATATTCAAGGTGTAAGAACAACGTTTTTATAGCCTTGCTCTAATCAGCGATCCTGAACTATTTATATTTGAAGAGATGATGTCGTGCATTGATGTTGTGAGAGAAAATTGTAAAGCCTTTAGCAAGATAAGAGTAATGATTAGATTTTTTTTTTTAAACTGAGAAGCTTTTTTAAGATTAGCACAGATAGTACCATAACAGTAGTCAGGGAATATTTCCAAATCCAATGTGTTCAATGAGAGGTTGAAAACTCAAAAGGACAAAACAGAACAAATTTCTCTCTATTCTGCTTAACCCTCCTGTTATCTACTGAAAGCCTTGATCTCTCACTTCTAAGTAATTCTGTAACTCATTCTGAGAAAAACCCACCTTTTAAATCCTCTTTACACAGTAACAGTCTTTTGTGTTTGTTTTTTTGTGTGGAAAATCATTGTGTGTTTTTAGGTGTTGGCCTGATATACTTGAACATAATGTCTGCTCTTAATATCAACAAACGACAAAAATTGGACTAATCGCAGTGTTTGTTTGAAGAACGTCACAATGTTCATAGCGGCCGTCACACAGGGAGTATTTAACAAAATATATCTTTTACGGTGGCAATTATGTAGAGTTAAGTTAATTAAGAGAAACAATTTTTTAGTCTTTCTTCACTTTGACAGACAAAATGTTTATAGATTTATATAGAGAATGTATATTTTATGTCTCACATCAAGATTTTTCATAGCTTTAAACTATATTTTATAGAAATAGGATAATAAATAAGGGCACAGCCGGTTTACTACATTTCTCTGTGCATCCATTTTTCTAATTTCCTTATGGATATTTAGCTACAGTAGATAATTAACCGCATACGTTTTTTTTTTTGTTTTTTTTTTGCTCTTTTTGTTTAACTCGTAAAGAAAGTCTGTAATTACTTGTTTATATCCACTTGACCTCAGACTGTAGTGAGGCTGACAGACAGGAACATGGTTGAAAGTATAAACATATTTGAAGCCTCTTTACAGATCATTTGCTCTGGTACGTTGTTAGCTCAACTTTATTCCCCTCTCTGTTCATCCCTTGTTCACCCCAGCATGCACAGCTGCGTCTAAATGTCTCATAAGCCGTTCTGCCAACTTCTGATCCCGGGTTTGTTCTCACCTGGGCAAAAGCACATGAATAATGGAAGCTGCATGAAGTGAGGCCGGGGCATAGTTGCCACAGTGTTCTGTTGAGGCCTGATAAGGCGCTCCACCACAGGAAAAGAACCACACAGAGCTGACGAGACACCCAGTGACAGTATTAACTTTATTACCCACAGGCTGTCAAGCTGCCAACAGACAGAAGTATTAAGTCGATGGTAACTGAGAGGAGGTGCGCTCTATTCGCTGTCACAGCTCTGTTAAAATTTAATTTCGGTCTGCTTTCATGTATAAATGCATTAAGCTAATTAGCAAGTCTGATTTGGCCATAAGCTTGACAAGAATTGATTGTTTATTTTATTTTTCATTGTCTTGCATCAGCAAATGTCCTTCACACATGGCGGAGCTTTCATCAGCGCTACAGATGAGCAGAAAACCAATACGGTTTTCTGTACTGTGTCAAAATTGTTAGATTTTATTTTGAAGCAATGTGTATTTGCGTCCAGGAGTGTCAGTGGTTTTGGGACAAAGAGGGTGCAAATATATAAATCATCATCTAGATGTACAAGCCTAGATGAGACATACCTCAAAGAACTTCTAGCTACAAATACACACAATGTTTGTCATTTTATTAAAAAGTAAAAGCTTCAATTTGTTTATTTGTAAGAACCCTATACCCGGTTCCTTCCACTTCAAACCACAGATGCTTCTACAGGTGTAACTTGGAAAAATGTGAAAAAGTTCAAGAGAGGTGTGAATTCTGTGGCATTGTTCTCTGTATTCTTTTAAAATCTTATTTATAATCACAGATTTTCCCCTGAAACAGCGACGAGAGGGTTAAGCGTTGAGCCCGTACTCTCATCTGTGCTAAAAGTGAAATGGAAACACCAGCTTGTCTGCAGAAGCGTTTACATTCTATGAATAGGAATTTCTGAAACCAGCCTGCTCGGAAATCTGTGGCAGATAGGAAAGACTGATCCAGTGGAGGGAAGAAGATTGAGAACAGAGGAAGAGGAAAGAAAAATATGGAGGAAAATGTCAGGAATATGGGTGGTGGCCAAAGGAAGCCCAGATCATTTGTCATGGACTAAACAAGTTACCTTATCCCATAAATAAATGTTAAAGAGAAATCACAATCTACATCAGGGTGTGTAATTATGCCCGCATTTTTGTTGCGCTTTATAGTTTCTTATGCTAATGGTTTTCTCAACTACCATCTTATTGAGCTCTAAATAACTATAGACTCTTTGTGTGTGGCAAAAATCTTTTTGGTATTTTCAACTCCACTGGTTTAAATTAATTGCCATCCAAATGTCAGCAGAGAGAAATGTCAACCATTCAGTCCACTAATGGCACTGGATTCCAGTGATTCCATTCAAACAATGTGTCGTTTCTTTTTGGCTTAAACCCTCAGCTGGGGTATTAAAGCCATAGGGAGAGTGCTTGGAAATTATGTTGATTCTGAAAACATTCATACAGCAGTAATATATAAGTCTGCTTAAATGAACCCTTATGAGTAATACTTGTACCTATTCAATCGGGATGTGTCTAGGCGGTTAAACATTGTAGAAACAAGTGAGCCTCTTTCTGTGGAGACATGTTGGTTACAGCTGCGATGTTTGGTGGAGCCGTTAATGCATGAATGGAAGCTCCTTGTTTCAGAGAGAAATCCACTTTATGATACAAATACAGATAAGAAAGCACCATCCTGTGCCACTTCCTGGACCCTCGGTTTTTCCAACCAAGTGAATAATTAATGACGTTTCTGCTGAGCAAGCAAGGCAAGAAATCTGTTTTTAATTTGTTTTCAGCATCTTTAACCTTTTACCTGGTGCGAAGATGCTGGTGAAATCTGAATAACAATGAGTCCAGAGCAGATTGAGGTCAGAGACTGCAGGCTTGACAGCTGAACAGCATGTGTCTTTGTTTAACCTGCAGAATCAGCTGACAGCTAACAGCCATTGTGCTATGCTATTCCAGAATGGGGTTAAGTTAGAAAGGTGGCATTTTTATCCACACTGAGTGAAACATCCCTGGTGTTAATAGGTTGTTACCAGGCTCAGTTTTTTTTCTGGAAAAAACAACAACAATTTGTTGCGAATTTATTTGAGTATTTACTGCTTCTTTGAAGCAAAATTACCCAACACTATTGTTGGGGAAATCTGTTTTAAATTTGCAAAGCCTACACTGTCAAGACAGCAAGAACAAAATGTTCATGTACTGATTAAAACATTGCGAGGATTGGAGACTAAATTGTGAGTGGGGGCAGAGTAGCATACTAACAGGTTCAGATGTTTTTTTTATATATATATATTCCTTCCAAAGATTTCAGATGTAACATGTGGTTATGCCAAAAACTTTCCGAAATATATTTGTAGGTTAAGAATAGGAACCTTGGAATTGGTGATACGTTTATGTTATGTATGATAATATTGGTGTAGATATTCTTGTTCTTTCTTATACACCATCTCCTTTGTGTGTTAGAGCCTAAAAAACATGTCTGCAATGTTGGACACATCTTTAAGTTAACACTTGTAAGTTAACTTAAAGTTAACAATAAACAAGAACATGGCAACATTTTTAGGGTTTTATCAAACCACTGAGAAATCAGAGAAAGTGCTGAAAAGTCCTACTAAAGGTCTGGCTGAAAGAATGTGCTACAAAAAATACCATTTATACATTTTAGAAATACTGTGAACAGCTTTACTATACTTTTTAATCTATTAAAAACAAAAATGCATAGTATTCCTATAGATAAGGCAGCCTTCTTGGGGGAGGGGAGTGAATATTTTGAAGGTGTATGTTAAAAACATTTGTTTTTTGTAACTGATACTGTGGTTTCTGAGATTATATGTGGCAACTTTGTCAACACTATTTTATGTCACTCTGTCTCCTCTTCCTTCATTTGTCAGAAATAAACACGAGTTAGATTAGCTAAACTGCTGAATGTCATGTCTGGGATTTCATTGTTACTAAATAAATTCAGAGTGTGTGTGGAGAACGTTTTAGAGCCTTGTCACTTTCATGTGGGACACACATGTTTCTCATATTAAGCTCCTTCAGAAGCTTCTTTCCTCCTCGACCTTCTCCACCATTAAATCCGTCTAAGGGATCCAGAGATCTTCTATGATGACAGAAAGATACCAAAATGCCTCAGTGGGGTACGGCTTTTTAACAAGAACTTCTTTTTTAAGCCTAGTCTTTGATTTAGTAATGACATTTTGTGTCCTAGCCAGCTGAGTGGAGCTCTGTCATGATCTCTGATTACAATTTCAGGAACACCTTTCTTCTATTTCATTAACATACTTGTGTTGTTGCAAAGACATTAGATGCTGCAAGCTTTTATGCTCCTCTGTTCTTCCCAATAAGTTGGAGTTAAACACACACAGTTTAGTTTACACATGTAAGTTGTAGGTTTCTGTCACTCTGGTTTAAGGTGCACTCCAGTGATATAATCAATTTGTTAAAAAATATATATATATATAGTTCAGGAGACGAGTTGTCCCACAAAGTCATGTTTAACAAGACTATACTGGGGGAAAAAAATTGTAAAAGAAACACAGGCTGGTAGCAGAGAAATCGCTTTTAGCTTGGTCTCTGTTGTCTGGGCTGCTCATTTGTCTTCCTGTGTACTTTGTGTGCTGCCTCGTTTTAAAGCTTGGTTAAATAGTGTTAAAAGTCTCCTGATCACTTTATCTTTACTCTGTCTTTAGTTTCAAAGGTAAGCTACTATACAGTGTTTTCACAAGTGGATACAATTTCCTGTACTCCTAATCTAATGAGTGTCTAGTAAAAAAAATAATGCAGTTAAATTTCATTATCTGAGAGCTTTTAGATTGTCTGTCTGTTGATCACTTTTGTTTGTAGCTGATTTATGGAGACAAAAAGAGAACCCCATTCTTCTGCTCTGTTTTATGGAAAATACCTTTTCTGGGAGGGTTTAATTTAGACACAATGCTCTTTAGGTTTGCCTACAGCATTCAGCAACAAACATACACAACCATATTATAGAGAGATAGAGAGATAGAGCGATGGGTTAAACAAAATCATAATTATAATCTTCTCTTCAAAGGTCTTTCTCTCTGGTTTCTCAAGAGGAAAGTGAAAGTTCAGCTTCAAGTTTGGTTTATATTTGGATAACGACAGCATGTGTTCTTTCTAAAGTTTCCCACCACACCTAAAGGACCACCACACCTCCTACTGCTAGTTTTTTTTTTCTTCCGTATTCTCCAAAGGCTCAGTCATGTGATTTTCTGCTTCTCCTCCTTTACTAAAATAAGGCTGTCATTTGCAGCTTCCAGTGTGATGGATGGACTCAACTACCACAGATAGATTAACACTGCTCCTTGCACTTGTAAAGAGCAGTGTGAATACAGATGGAGGGATTGTAGGGTGGGCTGTTGCGCCGGAGGACTGATATACTATATGCACACAGAATCTGACAGTAAAATGTGGCGACTGTTTATTACAGCCATGGTTTGTCCTAGCCAGTTGTAACTGGTGCAATCAGCTGATGCTTGATTTATGGCAAAGAGCTCAAAGTAAATCCCCGGTTGTAGGCTTGAATGTGTGGGTAGAGATATAGTATATATTTCAACTGTTGGGTTCACAGTAGCCTTGCCAACTACAAAATCCATTTCCATCCTTGTTATGTAATGCTGTGAAATACTTGTGGTTATGTACTAGTGAAGTAATTCAGGTTAGTAGCTTAGCCAAGTGACCCAGATAAATTTCATGTATGTGTTGAAACGGTTTGAAAAAGCATCTGCATTATCAGAGGTAGGAAATAATGATGTCAGATGGTCTTAAATGCTGATTAAGGCAGATCTACTCTTTGTGTTATTATTTATGTTACTTCAGTTTGTGCTTTCATTTATTTAATGGGTGGGTTTCAATGCACATCAATCAAGCTAATACCGATTTTGGATTAACTTCAGCTGATGTCACACCGTTTCTTATCTTGCCATGTATGCTGCCATTTTGAAAAACATCTGTTTGCTAACAGTGTGAAAAAAGTTTATTCAACCTGGTGAGTAGGTTTGAATTCACAGTGTCCCTCTGTGTTATGACCTGGTACACTACTGCCTTGCTTTTGCTGTTACATCCCCTGAATGAGCCCCAATTAGATGGACAATTTACAGGCTAAATAAATCAGAGTTAGAGGTTTCAGTTTCAAGCTTCCAACATGCTGCAGGGGAGTAAAGTATCAGCATTCTGTTGTGTGAGATTAAGTGATGTTGAAATTGTTGTGACAGATGAGTTACTGCTTTGTTAAACCCATTGCACTGGAGAAAATGTGAAGTTCTCTTTTTAAGAGTAGTGATGGTTGTGTGGCAGGCTCACTGATGTACTGATCAAACTGCATATGGTACACTATGAAGATGGCAGCAATGTGGGAATGTCATTTGAGAGATTGACATTGAGACAAAAGGCTGATACAAAATAGTGTGAAGGAGTATTAAAAGTTGTAGTATGTAAGTTTTATAAACAACAGGTTTTATATATTTGTGAAAAGTGTCACTATGTCATTACACGAGACAGCTGGTCCTTGGAAAAACATTAAACACTCTTGCCTCCTCCCTGCTTTTTTTGTCTCATGGTATGCTACCGCAACATAGTGACAGTTTTAACAAATATGTTCAAAATACATATATTGTTCATAAAATTTACATATTACAGCTTTAAAGGTCAAATCTGTAGATTTCCTCTTTTAACCATTTCAGATTAATGACTTTATAATCTGAAGCAGATTATAAATTTGTTAAGATATCTTATTCAACTTCTAAGAATTTACAATTGAGTAGGATAATTTAAAAGATTAGATTAGATTAGATTAGATTAGATTAGATTAGATCAGATGATATTAGACATAAGATAAACATGCCTACATGTTGCCTTAAAACACTATACTTAGTTGCTGGCAGAGATATGACATTTGTGATTTGAAAGTCACAATTTAAAATAAAAACGTCACAGCTGCTGAGTCTTCCCCCAAAGGTCAAAGTGTGGTGCTTTGTTTCAATGTCCCTGCTTCATCAAGTGTCCATTAGCCGCCCCCTCATGGCCCTGCAGCTGTATGATTAAAGTTCAATGGGGAACAATTTGGTTTTCGCCAGCGGATTGTTTACTCAGGGATAATCATCTTTGTTTCATGAGTCTCGCTGCGTGTGACGGATGCATGCATTGCAGCGGTGAATTCAGACTCATGCATACACACAGCCAAGGGACTGTGAATGTGAGCTTGTAGATACACAGCTTCTTTTATGCTTTTATTATTTGCAAGATTACAAAGCAGCAGAAAGAACAACATGAATATCTTCTCTTCTGGAGTGTTCCTTAGGGTTATGTCTTGCAAACCATGAGTGGATACGAAAGCCTATGCAGAGAGGAAGTGTAAAAGTGTCAGAGATTCTTAGTTTGGCTTTTAAAGTTCTAAGTAATCAACCATCAAAAGAGTCATTTTTAAGATAAATGTCTGACTTTAAAAGACGGCCTTATGTCAAAGAAAACTATTTAGGTTTCTCTGTTTATATCTGTAGCACCGTTTTCAACATCACTTAATCTCACACAACACCGTTTTTGTTTGTAAATATTATAGTTTTATAAAGTGTTGTACGTGCCACGTAGACGCCAGAGCAGACTTTCTGTCTAGCATGAGGCTAGTGATTCAGCCCCTAAGTGGCTCCCATCATAGCCCATGCCGTTTCCCCAGGGTGACATAGCCGAAGCCTAATGGGCTCGGTGATGGTGTGTTAAAAAGCTTGGTGTTAATTATAACACCATGCTCCGTTAAACACAGTCACATTAACATCGGAAGGCCCAGCAAACTTGATTCAGTTAACCTTGGAACTGTAAAGTGGTCGTTTGCTCTCTGTTGATCTGATGGCCGTTATAATTTATCTTTAGCTTCCTTGGCACAGATTTACTGCAAAATGTGTAATTTTTGAAAGCAGTTTTCAGATTTATCAAATTCTAGTTTTCAAAAAAAAAAAAGTAAAAAGGCCCACTTCACACATTTCATTGATGATATACTGTCTGTTGCGAACAGCTTTTCCTCATAATAAACTTCACTTGATTTAATAACGTTCTGCATGAGCTGGTGCTTAGCTGCACTTAATGAATGTCACTTTTGTGTCTTGTTATTGCAGACAGGTCACTCAGGTGGGAGTCATATGTAGATGAGCTGTTGTTGTCAGTCTCATAAAAACAATAACCTCAATGTATTAGCATTTGTTGGAATTTGCATAAGAGAAAGTTGTGATACTTGAAATCAGTTAGATATCCTTACTTTAGGTTGTGTAGCAAAAGTTTCTATTAGCCAGTGTGTGTTCCTGGATTACTAGCACCCCGGGCTCACCATTTCTCTTAAATCCCCTACACCCCACACCTGCCAATCATAAAGCCTGTTGTGCAACAAACAATGACTTTTGTCATGTAACTTGCCGATCTATTACGAAATAAACAACAGCCAATGGCGATATGCCTACAGTGTTTTTATGCGAGTTGTCTTTAGAATCCTGCCTGTCACTCTCTCACCATTTGTGTGTATCTATTCAGTACCTAAAATGCTGCACTGTATTCCTGCAGAAGAGTTGCTGACACATTGCTGACAGAACTAACACATTTTTTGCAAGTGCTTGCTCTTGAAGCCCAACACTTTATGTTGTCCTTGGTGGCAAGCCACATTGCCTTTATCAGAAACTATCACTAGTCTTCACAAAATATGCTTTGCAAAATTATTTTTTTATTAATAATAAAAAAAGAAAATCTGTACAGTTCAAATTAAGTTAATTGTACAAGTTGTTTCTAGTGTCAAGACTAAAACCTTCGTGTGGACAATAACATCTCAATTGAAGTGGGCAAATAGTGATGCACAGGTTTCTTGCTCTAACAGGTTGTGCTGACATGAGATTGTCCCTGCCTTCATATGTAACTCCTCTGGTCATTTCATTTTGTCTGCCTCTGGTTATCAGCTCTCTGATAAACTACAGACAAATTAGACCTTTTGTTGGGATGAGCCGAACCTTATGCTGGCTCTGTTAGTGGAGGTCGGCTTCTGAACCTTCACTTTCATTGTGCCAGAACAGAGTCAGCCTCTTGATAACAATCACATAAAGCATCTGATAAAATGCAGCCAAGGTGAATACCGGAGGAGGATATTGTGTGTCTGCAAAGACAGCAAAAATAAAAAATATACAGCGACCTTTTGCTTCCATGCAACTTCAAACACAAATAGTCGAATCTGCACAAGGACGGCGTTCTTTCCTTTTTATTACCATGATATCTGCATGATTTTCAAAAGGTAGGGATTTATAATGTTTTCCAGACTGCAAAATTGTACCGGCGCAATTGCTTACTGTAACCGTTCTCTTCGAAACATTACGAGCATAAACAAATCATATTCACTCTTACGGCTCAGAGTTTAGAGCCTTTTTCTTGTACAGCAGAAGGAGACTTCAGTTAGTACAAATGAGTCTTGGCTTTTTCAGCGCTGTTTGTGTCTTTATGCAAACCTGTCTTCAGCAGTTCCTTTCTCCGGTTCCTGAGTTTATTTGTGTTTAGAAATTCAGTGAAATCGCTGGGCTGCAAATGGGTCACTGCAGGAAATTCATCACTTCTCAGTATGGAAAACAAACTAGAAGACAAGGACAATGCAGATGTGTGGAAAACAAGCCGAGAATCTGATTATCTGTTCCTGTCAGCACATGAAGTCATTTTAACTGCACAATAAACAATATGTGCAATGCAAAGCTAAACCAGCACATTTAACTCAGTAAAACAATAAGTGAATGTCAAACAATGTGTGTGAATGGGCATATTTTAATGAGACATTGAAATGCTTTAGCATGTAAAATATGAGAAATATATTTTTTAGTCCCCTTGGCTGTTTAAAGTGTCTTAAAATTGATTGAGCATCTTAAATGACGATTTGCTGACTCTGCCACTTCATAAATTAAACATCTGTTTCAACCTGTCAACTTTTTGTGCATCTAAGAAAGTCTCATATGCAAATTGTCTCAGTTTTTCCTTCTCTAACATGACCTTAAAACATGTTTTGGTTTTCAGTTATGCAACGGAAAACCAACTCCAGTGTGAATTCTGCACGAGAGAGACAGATGCTATCATTAATTTAGAGACGTAATGAAATTGTCACTGTCTTTCATCTGGTTTATTACTGCTGTTTCACGGTGCCTGCTTGGTTTCTTTTAAGAGATAGAGCAGGTCTACAAACTGCTCACCTATGGCCTTAAATCAGCAAGGTGGCAGTGTTGGGGAAAGGAGTTATTACTGATTTCACATGTCAGTGATTTTTAAGGCCACCTTGAGGGTAAGGCAGCTTGATATGCAGGCTAGAACGTGCTGAGAAATCTTGGAGATTTAGGGAAAAGATGTAAAATCAATTTTCCTGCTGAGTTTAGACCCTGTGTCTGTTCGGCTGCTCTGTTTGAATTTGTTGTTGTAATCTTGCTTTTGATAGTTTGATTTTCCATGTAGCTAAATGTTTATTGCTCAATAAGTCAAGGTGATTTCACTTGCAGATATGTAATCTGTAGAGTGAGTGAGTTAAAGAAAGGCAAATGTTCTCCATAAGTCTCCGTTCCTTCGACTGCTGAGGATGTATCTCTCCTTTTCGCTTTTGTTTTCGTCTGTATTGATTTTTATTTCTCTTCTAACATGAGCCAACCTCTATCCTATTTCTCTGTGTTGGTTCAGCCATTGCTTTTCATACAGCTCTAAAAGAAGAATCACATGGAAAAGGTTTGAACAAATAAGCTGGGCCCACAGAGGGACTTATAGCTCACCCACACAAGAAAGTGCAAATGTTAGCTGTGCTAAATCCTAGGGCTGTAGTGATACAATAACCTCACGATACAATACGATACATGATATTCTGCTTACGATACAATATATATTGTGATATTCAGCAAACGATACAATTCAATACACTTTTGCGATTTTCTGAACAATTTTAGAGGGACAGAGTGATTTTGGTGACATTTTGTGACTGTTATAGAGTTGGACTGAATTAATTTAACTGAAAACTGATTAAAAGCACCAACCACACAATACCTGGCTCTGGTTGGACATGGACACAGACTTAAAGTCGACAGCTGGACAAAATTAATCAAAGTAGTGGTGAGAAAACATGTTTCTTTTAATTGAAACAGCGCAAACTGTAGCTTACATGCATTTGTAAAGTAAATAAAGTGCACCAAGTACCCTGTTCTGAATAGGTTGATACCTTTTTAACCTTGACACTTAACATCTGAAGGAATCACTCTAAGCCTGATGACTGAATCACTCTCCCGGCGAAGCAAGCAGTGAGTGAGCAAGGTGACAGTTGGATGTTACGATACTTGCGGATGAATATCGATATATATCGCAAAATCGATATTATTACACAGCCCTACTAAATCCTCACAGGGTGGTCCAGGGTGGTACCTGCACTCGGTGTCTCGCAGCTGATGTGCTGGAAACAGATTCTTAAAGAATAGCCCAAGATTGAAAGGATTAACAAATTTAGTTGTTATTAAAAGAACATCAACTTAAACTAATGTCCATAAATTGATCAGTCAACTAAGTTACACTAAAAAAGTGCAACAAAATTTCTGCATACTCCTTTAGAATTCATCTAAAATCAACATGAAATTTTAAACTTTAAAAATATTGTAGGAAGGACAAAGCTTTGAAAATTAATATCAGTCGTACCAAAGAAGAACAAAAAAAAGAAAAACAATGTAATGCATAAACAACTTAGAAACAAATTCCAAACAACATGTTCAAACGTACAGACTAGTTAATAAAGACACCGTTAGCAACCAGGAAATTAATCTTCATAACAGCACTAGCAGTAAATCTCTCCTCTCTTTTCTTGTAGGTAACTGGCCAGCTTCCGTGGGATTTGATGTCACCTTTAGATTGGTTTAACTGAAGATGGAAACACTGGAGTCTGAGCTGACGTGCCCGATCTGCCTGGAGTTGTTTGAAGATCCTCTGCTCTTACCCTGTGCCCACAGCCTTTGCTTTAACTGTGCCCACCGCATCCTGGTGTCTCACTGCTCCACCAGCAAACCCCTCGAGTCCATCTCCGCCTTTCAGTGCCCCACGTGTCGTTACGTCATCACGCTGAATCACCGCGGCCTGGAGGGCCTTAAGCGCAATGTGACGTTGCAAAACATCATTGACCGCTTTCAAAAGGCCTCCCTCAGCGGCCCCAACTCCCCCACCGAGAGCCGGCGGCTGCAGACGCAGCGGCCCTACACCGCCACCATTAGCGGCACGATAGCTGGAACGATCGGTGGTGGCGGCGGCGGCGGCGGTGGAACAGGTGGAGGAAGTGCCCGTGGCAGCCCAGCCACTTCCAGCCACTCCCACCCGCACGCCAACCACACCAATCACGCCAACCACACAAACGCGAACCACAGCCCAGCTGTTGTGGCGAAGATGGATCCAAGGATCAGCTGCCAGTTCTGCGAACAGGATCCGCCTCGCGAGGCTGTTAAGACGTGTGTTACGTGTGAGGTGTCGTACTGCGACCGATGCCTGCGTGCAACACACCCGAACAAAAAGCCCTTCACCAGCCACCGCCTGGTGGAGCCAGTGCCAGACACTCACCTCCGGGGCCTGACCTGCCTAGAGCACGAGAACGAGAAGGTCAACATGTACTGCTTGGTGGATGACCAGCTTATCTGTGCCCTCTGCAAGTTGGTGGGTCGTCACAGAGACCACCAGGTGTCCTCGCTCACAGACCGCTTTGACAAGCTCAAGGTTAGTCCTTCAGTATACCCTTTAGTGTGCAGAACCCCCTTCTCTCATTATGTACTCTTTATCTTTGTGTTAGGATGGTACAGTAAACCACAATTTTAACCAAATGTTTTGCTTTCATGACAATGTTTCTGTAAGCAAGACAAACTGATCAGAAACAGAGAATCAGAAGAGATAATTTGGATGGTTTACTTGCTGGGAGAGGAAAGAGAGATGGAGACCAATAGGGAGGGCCCCCATAATGATAGTCGTTGAGCTGGCATTCCCTGTGGCCGCTGAGCTTTCACGTGTAAAGACCGGGACTGCTGAATCAGGCTGAAAAACAACAGAGGAAGGCAACAGCAAGAGCTAATTCCACCACTAAAGGCCTAAAGCAGTGAGCTGGCACCGACCAACTTTTATCTTCAGTGTTTGCAGAGCGTATGAACGCTCTGTATGGGTGACTGGCTTTGTTTGTGTTCAGACTTCGAGTATCTTTTTTTAGGAATTGCTCTATTCATCTTTAAGATTTTGAAGCAGCAACCAAAAATAAGACGTTAAAATTGTGTCGTTGATATTATCCAGAACAAATATGTGGATTAATGCAGATTAACATTTGTTAACCGCAGTACATGAGTGGTTTTATCAGATGTAGAGGAACAAGGAGTGGATCTATGTTCTCACAATGGCTTTAAAAAAATGTGTTCATGGAAGAATAATAAAATCAGGATCTTAATACATTAAAATATCATCAAGTTGAATATCATCTACATGTTTACAAAGTGCTACATCTAAGCATATTGATGGAAAGACGAGCGGAAGAAAAAAACTATTAAAAATGGTGCACAAGCAGCAGCGATAATTGCAATCTTAAGATAATTTTGAAGCAACGTCCATTCAAGAGTCTTTAGAATATTTTCTGCAGCTGGAGTCGGTCCTTCACCACACTCAAGACATTTTTTTTTTTTTTTTTTTTTAAAAAGGGTTTTTTTTTTTTTTAAACATTTTA
>NW_015112616.1:674653-732826 GCF_001443285.1 Poecilia latipinna | reverse complement strand
TTTTTGTGGCCGTGAGACCGATCCTCCCCACACACAAGAAATTTTTTTTTTTTTTTTTTTGAGAAAGTGTTTGTTTTTTTTAACAACATATTAATTTTGTAGCATCTCTTTTTCTCTCTCTCTCTCTTTGTCCTTACATCTAAAGAAAGTGTCTGCATGTTTTTATTTGGCAAAGTGAAGTTGCGGTTCAATTATTTCCACTGAAGTGGATTGTGTTGTGAAAAAAACAAAACAAAAAAACAAATGGACACCAAGAGATGCGTGGCTTGTTTCACCAAGAAAATCACATATGTTGTTTAATTGTCAGAACTTTTTGCCATTCTTCGGCATGAAAGTGTAGGTATAAAATCATGATGACAGTGTATCATTTCTACATTGTTAATGCTCAGCGTGGAACAAAACTCCAATCCATTGGGCTTCAGGGGTGAACACAGCAGCTGTAATCTTGCCGACGTCTCAGAGCATCCTTTTCATTTTGGTGAAAATGCGCTCCCACATCCTGTATTATGGATGCAACTAGAACTGCGGATGTCTCCTTCAGTTTTGTCAGCAAAACTCTTGCTCAGCACCTCTCACCGAGCGCAGGGCTTATTTCCCCTGCTGTTAGCCACCTCGTTCTCTGCAGGCTGAGGCACGGGTTGCTGTAAGTTGTTTGCGGTTCCCCTCATTTTCCCTCAACTTCCTTGGCTGGCTGTGGTTCTTTTGAACATTGCCCAGCCTAGGGCTTTGAACTTCCCAGACTTTGAATCTGCCCCAAATCTAGGAAAAGAGCTATCCAAGCCAAAGCTTCAGTTAACTCACCAGTGGCATTGGAGCTATTTTTTAACTTTCTGACTCATACCAGTGCAAATGTTTCTTCCTTCTCTACTTATGACTGACAGAGGTTCAAAGCTCCAAAGGATAAAACAGAGCACTTTTGCTGCTCCATCCTGCCTTCCTGTTATCTGCTTAAAATCTTGCTCTCTTGCAGCCTAAAAGGCAGACATGTCTTAGTAGAAAGTACTGTTTCCTCATGAATACCTTATTACTTATCCTGGTTATTTTAAACAACAGTGATACTGATATTAGCCAACTGTGAATCTGGTGATCACTCGGGATTGATCAAGCTGCAAATTGTCCAATTCAGGCCCTTTGCTGACTTCTTATTAGGAAAATAGATTAGCTCATCTGCCTAGTTGTCTCCTGACTTGCCCTGATTAATCTTTGACTTCTTGGTCACCCTTCAACCATCCTGTTTTTGGAGTTTCCTTTCAGCCACACTGTCACTATGGTTTTACTCACATTAAAGGAAAAAGGTAAGCTTCCCTTAGGCAGAAAGGGACGTTTCAGGAGCAAAAATGTCAACAAGAGCTAAACGGCAGCTCATATTGTAGGGAGGTAAGTTATTTCCATACTCAGCTGATAAGCAGATTCTCTACACATGCAGATGAATTAGTCTCATGTATTTTGGAGATTTCCATCTTAGTATTTCACGTTGATATAGTAAAATAAAAGTAGCTTTAAGGAGCTGCTGCCAAGATTGTTTGGTTGTTTTTAGAAAATCAGGGGCATTAAAGTCACTCCCAGTCAAGATTTGGAGTAGAAGAGAATATCTCGTCACCGCTCCTTTGAAAGTGCCTGATGCATCATTAAAATGTCATTTGCATCAATTTGGGGGAAGCTCAACTACCCCTTTTGTAGGTCGGTTATACAAAATCAAGAAGCTGATTGTGTGTGAGAGTAAGTTTAAAATTCCGTCTATCAATATAAATATTAAAAATTAAATAACTGAATACAGAGCATCAGTATCAAGGATGAACGAACTGGAGTTTTCATAGTTGGGTCTGATTTTCATTTCACCGTGTCCCTATTTTTGAATTTATGTGTTTATTTCTTTTAAAAACTACATAAACACATTTTTTTCATATTTTGCCAGGTCCTGCGCTATTTAAACATTTTTAATGATGATATAAGCAGATCTCCATGAGGTGTTTGATTGTGACGTTATTTTGCAACCTAAACCTGCTTTAAGCTTCTTCACCTTTTTATGCCTGACCTGTCTATTGGTCTTCATAATGCTGATTATTCACAAATGCTTCCTACCAAACCTTCAAAGAAAGCCTTTATTTATTAGTAAAAAGATGCACATCAAATGTTTCAGTTTTTTATTAACAAGAACCCTGTACATGTCTTCCTTCTGCTACATATTTGTGTAGTAGTAGGTTTACTTACATTGCTGAGACACTGTAAAGAAAAACATTAAAGTTGTAATATTAATATAATAAAATTGGCTAAAGTTTGAGGAGTAATAATACTGAAACATTTTCCTGATGGAAAATCTCACAGCAAGTCTGAAGTAGTGATCCAGAAATGACATTACAACAAATTCAACACAGACATAACCTGGTTGCTTCGCTACAGTTCTGTGTCCTAAGAGGTGAAAAAAATCTAGTCAATTTGCGACTGATAACTTAAATTACTTTGGTGGTCCCATGTCTCATAGGCAGCCAGATGTGTTCAAGTGATTGGTTGTCAGTCTGAAAAGAAATGCGATGGTAAGAGCTAAGAGGAAGTGGCAAATGTGAGAAGTAATGATAAATAAATCAGAAGTTCTTGGTGCTCTTTTGTGCTGCTTGCTGGTTCATTTTGCTCTGACTCACAAACTCTGCAGGGCTTTAAAGTGAGTACATGTCACAGCATCAAGTGCTAATGAGCTGATGTGGTTGAAGAGCTTATTTCAGAGCCGTCAATCAGTGTGACAGATGAACCTTATGGTTTAGGATTCTCAGCTGTCCCACTGTACAGTAGCAGGTCTGTGTGTGTGTGTGTGTCCGTAATGTGTTGACAGGTCTCTAAGTCTTCCTGCTTGAACCAGCCATATGTTATGCAAATAATAAGTTCAAAAGAAAATTCAAAGCTCTTTCCAGTGATCCTGGGATTAATTTTTGTTAAGACAGAAACAAGTCCCTGCATATTATCAGCAGCCCCACCCTTCCTCATCCTCTCCTGTCCTCCATCGCTTCATTTCCTTCATTGCCTCCAGTCTTGCTTCTCCTCCTTTTTTTCTGTTGTTTTCTTCATTCACTCCTTCCCCTCACTACTCTTATTTTATCCTCTCCACCCTTCCCTCCTAAGCTCCTTGAGGCTCTGTCTAACTTTTTTTTAGTGTGGTGGCTGCTTCATGTCTGCTCCTGCTGCTGACTCCACTGCTGCTGTATTTACACTCGTTCTGCTTTGCTAAATCCTGAGGCGAGCTTATGCAGATCTACACGGGGAGAGGCACGCTCGCAGAGCCACATGAACCTTTATTACTTTAAGACCTGCAAGCGGACCGCCAGTTTACTGGCGCTTAAGGCTGAGCAAACCTGATCTGATAGTACACCGAACACTGAGTGAATGCATTCGCTCTTTCCTCTTTATTTCTAATAAACCCGTGTATTCTTTATTACATTTCCGTCATCAACGCATTTCCACTATATTCATCACTGTCACTAAATTACTCCCACTCCTCTGTTCTTGCATAGAGGCAAACAAACGTCTTCCATCCCACATGCTTTCTGCCACCGTGTGTTTGTCACACCTCCCTTTGCCTCATTTGGCCTCCCGGTCAGTCTGTCCTGCTTTGCCTCCCCTCTCTTCTGCCCTCAGTCACCTATAGACCCACTCACACTGCTGCAGCATGTAGCTGGTGAAGGCAGATCTGCAGCCCTCCTTTGTGGTTGTGTGCATGAGCTTTATGTGATTGCACTCAAGTATGTGCACCTCAGAGCAGTCAGAGGTTTGCGCGAGTGCCTGCAAACAGATGTAGGTGTGCATGTGTCTCAGAGCGGCTGATGTAATTCTGAACATGTGAGGAATGACTGCGGGCTTAGCGGTATGTTGCCTTCAGAAATCAAAGCTCTATCTGGAGAACAGAGTGAGACGGAGCATTTTCGCTCACGCTGACGGAGAAACCAAAGCGCAGAGCTTTTAGTGGCTCCGTGCATCATTCCTCTGCCTACACACGTTAGCGTCGCTATATGTTCAGAGTCTTTACTTTTCCCACACACACACACACAAGATGGGTTCAGGGTTCCTACGCAGCCTTTAAAAGGTTGAAAAAGTATAGAAAATACTGCCATGAATTTTTGAGGTGTAGGTGAGTAAAAAAAAGAAAACTGAGTATCAAAACATGTTCTTCTTGTACAATTTTAATTCTTTAGTGACCTAATTATCAGTTTAAAATCGATTGATTGGTTTTGCACATCACCAGTTGATTTTACCCATTAGTGTTTTGATATTCACTCTCTCAATGGCCTGTACTTGTATAGCACTTTATCAAGTCCAGAGGACTCAATAGTTCTTCACTGTCCTTTGGAATTATGTAATCTGGAATAAAGCTTATCTAAGATGGCTGAGATTCCACATACAGTAGTGGTTCAAGGCCTAAATTCACTAAATTCATTTCACTACAGATATGTTTTGGAGCACTATTCAAGCAAGTTCTGACGTTATTTATACACAAATGTCCAAACTTTATAACGTGCTGAAAAGAGATTCAATTTCAGTCTGGAAAACGGTGCAGTTTGTGATAAAGGATGTGTATGAACCCCGCTGGTCTGTGCATTACACGCAGTCACGGAGTAATAAAAAAGATCTGTCAAATCACTGCAGGCCACTCAGTTAATGTAGCGCTTATGAAGAAAGTAACTGCAATGCTTTGAAAGCATTAAAACTAGGCAGAGGAAATCTTAGTTGCATTTATATTTCGGATTGAAAGCAGTGTAAAAAATGCATCAATTCAGTGTTTCCATTATATCCATTTTGTGAGAGCTGCCTTCTTGTGTTGCTGGATCATTAATCTCCCTGCAGGCTGCTATCCTCATACTTGCAATGATTACAACAGCTGACAGGTAAAAGTGAGTAACAGTGCTCAGCTTGATCCAATGCAATGATCTGCTAGGAACACAAACATCATAAAATGGATGTTCTTTTTGACACCTATCAAAACATTTTGGTAAGCCAGTCACCTGAGACATCAACACACACTTCTCCCACCCACGGATGAGCAATCTATATGATTGTATCAAAGCACACTCTGCAACATAACAGAGTAAATACTTTTTCTTTCATATTTCCTGGGTTCATTGACTTTTCTACTGATGTAATACTAAAATATAATATATCTTCTATGGAATAGCTTGTCGATTAACTGTGCACAATCAGCATGTTGCCGACAGTTGAATGCTTATACGTGATGCTACAACCCAGATAGTTCTTTTTTTGTTGAAGTTTTAATTTCTTTTAGATTTCTGATATCCGCTGGAACCGAGGCCCCAGACTTACTGGCTCGTTACTGGGCTCGACTATTGGAATCCAATTTTCCAAACCTATGTTGTTCCGACTCCTGCCTACTAAAAGTGAATTACTCTATGCAAATATCTAGTTCACAAAATAATATTTACATTTTTCCTTTAATTACTGTGAGCTTTCAAATAAATATTTATTAGAATTGTACTTTTTTAACAGATGTCATATCAAGGCACTTGACAAGACAAATACAAAAAAACAAACAAATTGTGTTGATGAAGTTACAGACACTCTAATTCAATTGTATTTACTACACACTACAGTCAAAACCTATTGACCATCTGGCAATAGCTGGTAAATTGGTTATCAATGTGTATTAAACAGGATTTGACCATTGTTCTAATTCTAATTCTGTAAATTTTTTAACTAGCTATTTGGAGCCCTACATTCCTGCTTTTTCGTCTTCTCTTTTGCCGCCTTCATATTTTTAAGTTACAAGGCTTAATCTTGGTAGTCAGGCACATGAAGGCTTGACTGTATTTTAGGGTAAAGCTGTAAGAAGCTGACAACATTGCAGAGCTTAGCTGAGCTTCTGACACTTTTGACACTTAAAGAAAATCATTTTAACTGTGGATGTTCTAAATACAACTTTTGGATTTATATGAGTTATGCTCACGAGAAAAGAAACTTAGAATGCATAAGTTTTTTTTTTCTTTTTTAGCACACGCTCTCTGCTATAATAATAATAACTTTATTTTGTTTCATTAGGCTTTGCTAAAGTGTTAATTCTGTCATGATGTGGTTAAAGGTGGTGAGAGTGAACGTAGGCAGGACCCAGATTGAGAAGAGATGATGATGATTGGTTTAATAGAAAGTAGCTCAACAGTCCAGTTCAGGCGGCACGGCAGAGAACATAAGCAAAGCTTATGCCGGTAGCAACAGCAACGAAGGACTGACCACGA
The DNA here is from genome assembly GCF_001443285.1 of Poecilia latipinna. Lineage (NCBI taxonomy): Eukaryota > Metazoa > Chordata > Actinopteri > Cyprinodontiformes > Poeciliidae > Poecilia > Poecilia latipinna. Next base: position 726,596 of record NW_015112616.1, on the reverse strand, counting down.
GAGCTAAACCGACCAGGACTATACAGTTCTACTGGAGGGCTAACAAACAGACTGACGTACGACGAGGATCCGACGATGGACGGAGACAACAGGTGGGGTTAAATACACAGGGAAGGTAATCAGGGAACTGGACACAGCTGGGAACAATCAACAGGGAAGACACAGAGACTCACAGGGGAACCGAACTAAATGAATACAGAAAAACCTCAAAATAAATACACAGAAAAAACACAGATCATAACAAATACTGCTTCAACGTCTTTACGTTTTGTCACATGACCAAAACAGTTCAACATATTTTGGATGATTTTATGTAGAAGACCTACAGTAAATCATACATATTTGTTAAGATGACAAAAAATTATGCTTTTTTTTTTTTTCAAAATATTTTCCCAATAAACATCGGAAATGTGTAGTATGCATTTGTTTTCAGCCTCACTAAGACAACAAGTTGCAACGTGACCTTACTTTATAGCTTGTGTTCATAAGAAAACGTTTACATATTTACAGTGTCCAATATATATGACTTGTGCTTAGAGCTGGAAGAAAACCGTAGCGTCTGTTCATTTCCAAATCCACCTTTGTGATGTCACTGAGCAGGACGTGTGAAGGGCAGACTGGGACGGTGTACTTTAGGCATGTAAATAGGTCTTCACATTCTTTTAGCCAAAAGTCAGATAGTACAGAGAACATGTCAATAGTTGTAAGGTAAATACAGTTTGGAGTGTTGTTTGTGAGAAACCTATTTGAAGTTTTCTCCTATGCAATGTTTTCTGTGGAGGACTTTGTGTTGTACAGCTGAAGGTTGACATTTTGGGTAATTCCAAAATCTGTTTATGCAAATTTACTACAAAAGCAGAAATCTTTAGAGGGATCAATGTCTCATTAGTTAGTAGAAAGTCAGGTTGTTAAATGATGACACAACCTATGTATGAACATAACCATGAAGCTTGATTTAGAAGTTAAATGTATTCACACTGACAAGTTTTATCCCAACTAATCTTTCTAGGTCTATCCAGTAGCAATTGGCTCCTGGATTTCCTAGATGTTGTTTGTGCTGCACAGACAATGGACAGGACAAAATAACATAACAGGAATATTTGTCCTAAATCTGGAAATTCTTACCCCCCTCCACACTAACATATTTTGGTCCACACACGCATAAAGGAACCTTGAGTCAGAGCCTGTTGTGGACTGTTTGTGCAAAGTTTTGGTGACTGCGCCTGCACACTTCCTTCTCCTGTGCTCTGTCTGCGTGAGGAAAACAGCGTGCCGCTCTGTGAGGCCACCAGGCAGGAACAGTGTGTCGCCGTGGGAAGATGCTTATTTTAAATGAACGACTCCAGTGTGCGATGAACAGCACGTCTTCACCCGCACGGGAGTGGAGACCTCTAATTTAAACTGTAAATAGCCGTCTTGATTAGTAGCTTCACACTGTGAACAACGATCATAGTTTTAATAACAGATTTAATCTGAATCGGCTCTATTGTCTGGTGAACTGGACTGGCTGTTTTGTAGTATTTTTTTCAAAGCTTTGTTCTATGTCTTCTTTATCTTTAAATTTTATTTTTTTATGATAAATATTATTTTGTTATCAGTTATTATGACAACTCAAATCAATATAGTTATTACTCCTAAGGACAAATGGCTAATTTTTAAACCCACATACGATGGCAATAAAATCTATAAATATTACCTAAGTGGCAAACATAGTGGAAAATGTTGCATATGCCTTTTTAATCAAAGCAAGAAGAAGTCTTCATGACAAGAGGTTGAAAGTCTTCATCTAGATCTCTTGATTTAGACATATTTATATGGAGACTTGGCTTCTTCACACGAGTTTTCCCTTTAAAGAAGGTGCTAATCCAAAAAGGATAACAGCAAGATCTCTTTCACAGATGCTAAACAAATTGTTGGCACTTTTAGCAAAAATGTGTAAAAAGCATTAAAATAAATTCAACTTCTACTGCAGTAGAATAATCACACTTTGAAAAAAATCCAGCATTTGATGTGTGAATTTATTCAGTGTGGGAAAGAAATAGATGTTTACATAGAGTGTTATCCTTTCTATTTTCTACATAGATTCTACATCATCCTAATCATTTTTGTCTCGTTATTCTGGTTAAACACTCAATGATAACCCATTTTCAGTTTTCTTTCAGATCCTTGCTGAGTGCTGTATTTCAGGCTTCTTGGATCTTTACTCCAACAAGATTCCTAAGATCTTTGAAAGCAAAGCAGACCCACAGCATCACAGGGAATTTTCCACATAGACATCCTTCATTTCAGAAGCACCTGGAACTTTTCTTTTTTTTTAATGTACAAAGTTCTTCTCATTTGTGCCTCGTTTCTACTGGACTTTATGTCAGGGATCGGTGTGGTTCAGTAAATAATTTTTTTCTGTCTCCAGTGTAAAAGCATCTCATACTCATACTACATCGTTCCTATCCCCCCTTCAGTTTTATCTCTGGTACAGTTAGGGTGGAGCTGCTGGTGTCACACTACAAAATCCATTGATTGGGGACATAAAAACATCACTGCTTGTGGAAATAACTTTGCTTTCTTGTTGTTGTACTGGTTTGACACAATATTAGCCGTTTGAGGTTAACCCTGCCCGCCCAGTGAGAGACAAACTGTCCATGGAAACACTCCCATGGATTCACCAGACCATAAAATAATGCAACAAACCACACTAACCCATGCTTTTCTGCAACGTGGAAGAGAGGCGTTTGCTAATCCCAAGATGCAACTTTTTGCAGCTGTAAACTTTGAATACTTTATGACTTCCTTTACCGTCCTATTTTGGTGTGGTGGCTAGATAAAAATGGCTCCATTCTGGTGGCCAGTGGTTAAAAGGAATGAGCCTCTGTATAAAGTCATATTCCCACCAGGGAAACAAAAGCCAGTGGACTACTAACTGAAAGTTTTTAGAAATTCTGGTTGACTTAAAAAGCTGAAGAATAAATCTCAAAAATACTTCCTTAATAGTTTATTTTTATCATAACAAAATGACAGAGTGGATTTTTCTTTTGAGTGTTAGGTTATGGAAATGTAATCAAAAGCGATTTGATTTAAGTCCTTCTTTCACATATTTAGCAGGGATGCTAACAAAATTGTGTGCATCTAAAAGCTGTTATTGACTCACAATGTCAATAAAAATGGATTCCAGTCACAAACTGAGTAGTTTTCAGCTTGGGATAGAAGTTCCTTCATTTCGGTAGAATTTGGCTGCAGGGTTTCCTCTTTTGCTGCTTCACTGCTGCATCTGCTTGCAAAGTAAAACACATAATCTCCCTTTGATCAGAGAGCTGAGCAGCCCAATGGCTCCTGCTTTTGACTGGCTGTAAGCTACATTACACATGGCTGCTCAAGTTAGTGAGAGATCAACCTTGCCTGTCCACTTTACAAACGCACTAAGTTTTTCACGTGCAGTTTTCTTTCCATGCTCTTACCTCCCAGAAGGGAAGTTTTCTTTGCTTCTACCACAAGGCCATGCAGCGCTGTAGACCTAAAAAAAAAAGTCTGATGGAAGTGACAGAGAAAAATGAGTTCACTGTAGAGGCTAGGCCTTCAGAAATTAGTCATTTTAGAGAAGATTTATGAAACCAGGGAGGTAGAAACGAACAAAACGGTGAAACTGACAAGTTTTCTGATGAATTCTTTGTAAAAGCCCCAAGTCTTTTAACTTCCCTTTAGATTCACTTCCAGATTTTCTCACCTAAAAGTTATAGACTACCTGCTGAGTTTGCAGGGTAGTGTGCATTGCCTTTTGTATATAAAAAATATTAAATGGATACATTTGGAATATGTGTCACTATTGCAATAAAGTACATCTCTTCATTTGAACATCAGAAACACCAACATCTGGCTTTTGTCTTCAGCTGTCTGTGATGGAAACATGGCATTCATCAGTCATTTTCTCTCCCATTCCCAGGCTAACAAGGATTGGCTGCTTGATCTGTAATAAATGTGATAGTTTTTTATTTTGGTCTGATAATTCCAATCAGCCATCAGTATTATTTGGAATAAATAATAGTCTAAAAATATATTTTAGAATGCTTTTTTGTTTGAAATTTCATAATACAAGTTAGATGTCCATAAAAAATCACCAAAGCGGTGATGGATGAATGACTTAGTGATTTTTGTTTTGTTTTTTTTCTGAAAAGGTTGCACGTGTTCTTGTGATTTGCTAAACATAATGTTACATAATATTCTCTCAACATTTATCCGCAGTCACGAATTTGCAAAAGAGGGCAAAACATTATTTTGTTAAGTATTTCACAAGGCAAAGTAAAAACCCAAAAATACATCAGACAGCTGACTGTTAGAGCCAATCGAAGCATCTGACATTCAGTTTGCACAGTGTAGTATAATGTCTACAATATATTTGTATGTCACTATTTTTTAAAAGGTTTTATCGACTCTAGTGGTAATAAATCTGAGAATGGTTGCACAGATCTGTGGTTTGTGAGAGAGGGGGCAGACATGTGGTTTGACCAGGACTCGAACCCTCCGCATTTAGGACTGAGGCCTCCATATACGGGTCGCCCAACCGCAGCGCCCCACCAGTTTTGTCTTAATGCCTCCCCACCTTCTTTGATGCTGGTTAAGCTTAGCGAGACCCATTTTAGCTAAAACGATGTGCTGACACTTAATCTTTCTGATGTCAGTTGTCCATTTTCATGTCAGTCCATCATAAATGGAAGTGTTGTTCAGTGAAGTTTGCAGTATTTATTTTGCTTTAGGTTATGTTTGACTATTTTCAATAAACATGCTTTTATCCTTTTATCCATGGACACACTATTTGCCATCGAGAGTTTAGGAAGTAGTTTAATATCTAAGGATTTCTTTTTAAATCCACCCTCAGTGGCTGTTCACCACAGTGAAAGAAGGGTTACGGCTTGAACAACAAGACCATGAATCGACCGGGAAAACTTATGTTCCCACTGAGATTGTTGATTTCACTTGACAGAGAGATTGGAAACACAAGTTAATGGCACTGTGCCCCCAATGTCCTGCTTCTAAAGCCGATAAGAAAGGAGGGCGCTGATGCATGCTTAATAGCATGCAGAGACCCTTTTATGGCTTCTAAAATGGGACACATCACCTTTCCTTTCTGAGGCAATGGTGGTGACAGCAGCAGATAGCACCCTGCTCCCTGAGGCTGCCGTCCAATGGAAACATGAAGACACACTCCATTTATCCAGATAAAGTGTGTAATGTTTAAAATATTTCCTTGTGTTTTTTGGCAGCAGGATCCCTAAATATATCACTTGTATGTAGGCGTAGATGCAGATATAACATCTATTAATTAACTGTCCGTACACCTTCAGAAGCTGATTGCAGAAGAGTCTATTATGGATTATGCATGGTGTTTTTTCCTCTGTTTTATTTTGAGATTTTTCTTTAGGGTGTTAAAGTATTAGCACTGTAAAATCCACTGAAATTCACATTTCTTTAGTTCAGCTTATAATAGGAATCTGTGTGAAATCGTACATGAGCTCTGTGGCTTTTTATCTCTCATTCTCCAGCTGATAATATTAAGTCACACTGAACTATTTTATTAGACATGTAAAAAAAAATGAGTACAAGAGCAAACAAAAAAATAACTTATACTTAATAATAATTATTAAATAAAAAGAACCCATAATCTTGTTTCTATTGCAGACCAATAAGTAATAAAACTAGCACTCATGCTACAGTAATAAAGCTGATTAAGAAACTAAGAGCTATCAAAGCACAATTCAGTTTTTCAATATCACTTTAACCTAAGAGGAAAAAGTAAAAAAAAAAATATATATCTACCCATTATTGGAAAGACACAGGTAAAATGACCATGCATGCATACACATGGACACGCATACACACCTAACAACAGTTTAGAGAGTCTGATTAATCTAACAGTCAGGTCAGTCAGTACTTGGAGAGAAGCCGTGCATGCACAATCAGAAGGCAGAAACGTCCCAGACACGGATTTGTACAAAGAACTTTATTCCTGCAAGGCAACAGTTCTACCAATTGCCCCACTGTGCACCCCTTGCAACAAAAAGTTAATACTAAGTATGAAATTTCTTCTTTACCAAACCCAAGAGAAAAGAAACAGCTGATTATTGTGAGTGAGCCTTTCTAACACAGTTAGGGTTTGTTTTGGCTAACTCATAAAATCTGGTGAACAGGATGGTCTTTGTACATAAAAATCAACAGTTGTCTGTCGCATCTTTATAGTGTTGCTTATAAAACTAAGCCCTCAGTCCCCAGACATTAGTTTATGTTGGGTTCAAAGAGATCCCATCAGTTCCACGTCACCTGGATCTCAACTGTCGACATGGTTCAGAACTTATGTTTTTCCGCAGGTTAGGAACATTGACAGCTAAAGGTATCAATCTGTCATCATCAACACCATCACTTTGTTTGGAGTCAGACAGAGGAAGTTTAGTCACATGGAGAGGAATGTCCTGCAGTGGAAAGGAAACCCACACAGAAATGCAGAAACCAAGGGGCTGTCTCTCTCATATCAGCTGCTGTCCCCCTGGAGACACTGAAGCATGATTTCTCACAGTGCACATCACACACATAGATGGGACTAAAGAGGAACCACAGCAAGAGTTATGAGTATATTGCCTTTCCGGAATGTTTTCCCTTTAGTTAAGCTCTTAAAAAGACAGAAAAAAAAACTCTTACCCAGACTGTAAAAAGTTAAATACAAGTTCACATGAACAACAACCTATCGCTTATTGAAGTGTGTGACCCAGAATGCAGGGCTAGTGTGTGAAAAGCTGTGTATACCCTTTCATTTAAGATCGTGTAAAACCACATTTAGCAGCAATAACTGGGAGTAATGGCACTCATATTGGCCGTGTCTGTTTCTCACATTGTTAGGAAGGAACTCCTTCTAACAAGGAGTTCATTGCCATAGTTCATTGAGGTTTGCGGCCATCCATTTTGCACATCTCTTTGAGGTCTCACCACACCATTTTAATTGGCTTGAGGTCTGGAATTGACTGAACCAGTACAACAGCATTATTCTATTCTTGATCCTTTTTTTTTTCTTCTTCAGCATTTCATCTGAAGATTACACTATATGACCGCATTATGAACTTGCTGGAACAGTCATTCCTGGGAAAATTGGCTGCTGTCTCAAAGTACATCAATCCTCTCCTGATTGATGTAAAAGAACAATTACTTCTTTAATCTTTTAGCAACAATTTGCAATTCATGTTAACTAGAGAAGGTGATGTCAACACCAAAACTTTTCTACAGTTGATATTTTTTAAAAAAAATATGTGATTGCCTTTTTCATCAAATATTTCTTCAGAAAAAAAATTCAGACATTTAACATGACACAGCAGCTATGACAAGCGTCGTTGGTAGATTGTTGTGATTATTCATCACAACACAGGATTGTGAGTGTGTCATCCTACTAAACAACTTCGAACAGACTTTCTGTCTGACATTGTTCACCATTTGCTTTTTGTTACCCTTTTCAGCACTGAACCATCTCTAAGGTCAGAATAAAGCTAACCAGATATTAAAAAGGCAGAAAAAAACGCAACATTCTTGTGAACATCAGCGACTGTAATTCACCAAACTTTTGTTTGCAAACTGGGGCCGAGATGGGCAAAATGTAGGAAAAAAAAGTTTGTATCTCGTTTCCGTGGTGATGTGAATAAGTTATTTATCTTAGCTGTCTGGAGTCTTGCATAAAGACACTGCAGTGTATATATGTATTTTTTATTTATAAATGTGGAATTTTAATAAATACTCCATAGCTGGGTTTTACCAAATAAATAGTAACAGATTTTGCCACTGCAGTGGTACTGCAGATAGTCTGAACTTATGCTACTTTAGCTTATCCAAATACCTTCTTGCTTTCTATCTACCAAGTCATTTTGAGTTTTTTTTTTTTCTTGCTTCTGGTGCTGATTGTGATGGCTACAAGCTGTAATGAAGTTGGTGGTACGGTGCTGTTCACTGGTAGTATAAATGTTAGCCTTGTTTAAGTGAATGAGGCAACAATTCTAACAGGAAGCATCATTGAGTCTCACAAAATCATCTCAATGAAAGATACTTATTGGGTCAAGTAGTTTTTTTGTACAGCATCTTTGCTCTGAAATGATCACTGAAGATCTTCAAGAGAGAAGTCTTGCTATTCATTTCCACTTTCGTCAGCCTCTATTGTTGCAAGTTTTTTTCTGTGTGTGTTCTCAAATACGCCTCAAGCGCTTTGCTCAAAGAATACATGATAACATCTTTAAAGGAGAAATTTGATTAAAAAAACATGTGATGACTTGTTGAACAATTTACCGACTGCTCTACATTCCTGCACTTATCTATGGTCACATGCTCTGGGCAGTGACTGAAAGAGTGAGATTGTAGATACAAGCAGCTGAAATGAGCTTCCTCCACGGGCGTAAATGCTCTCCCATCTACATATGGATGGATGGATGGATGGATGGATGGATGGATGGATGGATGGATGGATGGATGGATGGATGGATGGATGGATGGATGGATGGATGGATGGACGGACATGAAAAAGGGAAATAAAACAATTGGAATAAATACAAACAAATGTACAATTTCCAAAAAATATAATCTCAAAACATTTACAAAAAAATAAAAGCATTGCAGGCGACTTTGATTGTTTTCCAGTACTGTTTATGACAGTTCTGACACTTTTATTAAGCTGCCATCGGGGAAACAAGTATATGTAGGTGTTGCCATCAGCACTAGACTCATATGACTTCCTCTATAAATATTTGATGATCTGCTTCCAAAACCAAATCCCTTACAAGGTAACAAATCAGAGATGGAGTAAATCTCTTTAAAACATTTTAAAAGAAGGAGTTTGAACTTGTAAAGTGTCCCGAGCTGCATTGTTGATCGAGACCATGCATGAAGGGGAAAAGCTTGGGATTGGGTTTAGTTATTTTTGTCCGTCACCAAGTGCAAGATTTTTGAAATTTGGGTCTTTATCAGAATCAGGATCTTCATCAGTTTTACATTTGAATCCTGTCGGGCCCTTAGATGTGCTGTTGGCCAAGATAAAATTCTTGAGACAGACATCTGTCTGTGTCTCAAACTAGCGTAATGATAGTATTGTCTACTTTCATATTCAGTACAGCAGCAAACATCCGTCTACAATGTCTTTAATCAAACCTATTTGTCCTTTTTTTATTGTTTTCCCTGAAAACCCAGGTCTGAAGTAAACAATTAACAACATAGTTTCTTTTTAAGGAAGGGGAAGGAATATCATTGACATGGAACAAGAAGGTTGGTCCAATAATCTTAAAAATGCACAAAGAGCCAAACATGTTAGGGGTCTGCAGTTAGTGTAACTGCCTCAAATTATGCCAACATGAAAATCCCTATATTAGTGTTTTCGTAAATTGCTATGTTTTTGCTTCACATTGATATTAGACAATTATTCTGACGTGAAGAGCATCAGATTACCCATTCATTGTATACGATTCATACAGGAAGATTACTGGTGTAGAATTGCCTCCTATCACCATCTCCTATGGAAATATCCACCATTATCTGTACAAACAAACACCAAATACAAGGTAACAATGACTTAAAGTTTCCTAAAATAGTGTTCACCTGAACTAATTTCTGCTTTTGCCGTGTCCCGTTCAGACTAGCCGTCACATTCAGCCCCCATGTCTAACTAATCTTCATTCATAATAAATGAGTGTGCCCAAATGTTATCTACTGCAGGGTAAAAATAACTGGTCATAACCTTTTATCAAAACCTTGTAAAACTCCTTTTCATTTAGAGGCAAACCAGAAGGGAACATTTTCTTTTCTCAAACTGTGTCGTTTTAATATCCTAAAATAATGCAGTGTAATAACCAGGCATTGCAAACATGGCAACAGTTTGAAAGTTTATAAAGGTTTATAAAATCTTATTTTTAAAGTGGACAGTTTCTGGAAAGGTACATTTTAGGCTTGTGAAATGTTACTATAAATGTCAAGTACATAATTCCCTAGCTTTTTTGTTTTGTTTTGCTTTGCATCAACATGGCCTTCACCAGGACACTCCACAATTTTATCTGTTTATTTTTTTATATTTCTACTTCTTTTAGCTTCTTATTGAGGGCACCAGACTAGTTTACTTTGAGAAAGTTAGTTGCTAATGGCATTTAAACCCTCAGGTAAATGAAATAGTAATAATCAGTTTCCAGAGTTGGCTGTTTGCAAATTCCTCTGTTACAAAACCAATGATCCCTTTCATAGAAAACAGTCTGAACTGCTAGAGGGAAAAAAACTGTATCATAAGTTTCAATAATCACAAGAGATCAGTGTTTCTGCTGAGTAACTAAAGATTTAAAAACATGACACGTACAGCACCTTTAGGATTACAGATGAAAGACTCTACAGAGAGAATAGATTAATATGTAGGCCTTAAATAATTAAAGGTCAGATGAAAAATGTCACTTCAAATTCAGGCTGCTGCAGTTTTCTCTGTGGTTGCTGAAATTTCCTCTGTTGTGTCTGCTATCTCTCTTAAGGCAACTGTCACAATCAAGCCTGTTAAACTTAAACAAAAGGCAGGACCAATCATTGCATTGAACAATCAGAACGCCAGTTTTGTTGTCGCTGTTGTTCCATTCTTACAGACTAATAAGAGGTGAGGAAAATAACTATCAAGATTAGGGACGACATGAGGACATGACAACAGCATCTGAACAGAAGCAGTGGAAATGGTACTCTGGAAATCAGAGGTGTCATAGAAGGAAAAAAAGCAGGAGAAAGAGAAGAAAGGAAATGAAACGACGATGGGACTCGGCAGTGGCAACGTTGATGGGTCTTCACTCATCAGTGCTCAAGGTTTGATGGGCAAGTCCTCGTTTGCACCCATCAGGGCTTCAACAGACCCACAACTTAGGCTTCAGCTGTCAGCGCGACCCATTTTATCGCAGATTTTTTTGTTTTTAATCTCAGGAGATCCATCCCACTTACAGGGAGTAATTGTTTACGTCCTAGATTTAAAGTATTCACTTGACAAGCTTGTTATCCGGGATAAACAATCAGACATTCAATTCGAGGATTAAAATGATCCTTCAGCCAATAAAGGAAAGGTGACACATTTCAGTCACTAAATTATGCATCACAGTAGCTACGAAAATTGCTTTTGCATTTCATAAGATTGCCTGTAGCAATTTCAATTGCTTTGTTTCTTTTTTTTTCCTTTCGTGTAAACATCCTTACGTGATCCTGTGTCAGGTCAGACCTTGTGCTAACAATGAGTTAAACATGAATAATACAATTATTTTTGACACATCAAAGTATTCTTAATAATGTAGTATGCAGTGTGTTGTAAAAGTATTTATACTCATTAAACTTCTCTCACATGTCATATATTAGCTAAACATCAACAACAAAAGCTGCAGCGAATCAATTTGTACTTTTGTTTTATTTATATAGGAAACATAAAAAGCATGAATACTCTTGCAAACCCCCTAAAAGGAAGATATGGATACACTGAAATCCTTCTTAAATGCTGTTTTGTGTCTTTTTGGAAGAGGACACTGAAGAAAATCTAAATCAGCTGGCAGTGGCACTGTTAATTTTTCGCACCAAAGGACGGATTGCAAAAAAATGATGATAATAGGGGGGAGAACAGTCTTGGAAAAAAATTTACTTCACTTTTGCCTCCAGCCTGAATCCCTTGCTGCTTCCATTTAGCTTCCCCTCAAATGGGGGAAATGGATTGGAGTTGCACACCAGCTCAACCAGAAAGCCCCTCACATGCAACATTTGTGAAATGCACATGAATTTTCTAGGAGTGTAAATGTACTCCGGTCCGTGCGTCGTAAGTGAAACTATCTGATACGTCACTTTGCCCAGAGCGATGTGGTAAAACACCGCAGAGGACTCTGAAAAGCCGCGGAGCCGCCGAGAGAAACCTCTCAGCTGCCATGTCACTTACTCACTGTGTTTTCACAGCCAAAGAGTGCTAAGCTTTCAATCTCGATTTCTCAGGGTAGTAAAAATACAGCTGTTCCGTCTCGGTGTTTCCCAGATGCTTTTGGTAACTGCGTGTCCCTCAGAGATCAAATCTAACAAGTATTAGCAAGCATAGCATGTAAGTGACAAACAAGAGAAGACCAAGTCGGATGTTAACCAAAGGAGACAGAAAATGGGAAATATGTGGGCTTGAAAGTTTACAGCTTTTTTTAAATAAATGGACTGAATATAATCAAAATCTACCACCCAAACCCTTTCCACACTGAGCCAGTTGCATTCACGATTGCACACATCCACACTCTGACATGGAGATCGGTAGGCAGCTTGAACTGAAGCGCCTTGAGCTGAGGGAACAGCATTATTTGGCAGGTGGAAGCCGGACTCAAACCTGCAACTTTGATGGCAAGAGAACTGCTGAGCCACAGCCTCACCATATTTAGGCTTTCAACTCACAAATCAGCTCTGTCTCTTTCATACATTACATGATATTACATATTTATTATTGACAAAATCAAGAAAATAGTTGTCTTTTTAGATAAGCAGGCCAGAACATTTTAGAGAACACGGAATATGTTAGAACACAATTGAAGAAAATATTACAATGAAGGACTGGAGTCAGCAAGACACACAGCATTACCAATTTGTCTTCTGCAATATCTATTTTTCAAAAGGGCAGTGTGTTTTCATGCCTGTATGAGTTGGTCAATTATAATAATGGGATCATTGACTTTCCCGGCTGCTGTGTCAACTTTAAAAGAAGCCATACTTTATTGGTGGGAAAGTTTAGCTCAGTGTCTCCAGAAATGATAGAAATAGGAAAGTTGTATGACATTAAACCCATTCAGGAGGTGCGATCACTGTACAGCATGTAGGCTTGGTTTCCATTGTCTACACCTCTAAAAGAGCACAACATTCAACAAATGCGACTGTAATGGCGCATTCAATTGCAACCAAGAACTTGGGATTTCAACATACTGAAGACAGAACTAAGGACTGACGTACTAAAGACAAAACAAATCTCTTATTTTATTATCAATTTAACTGAAACTTTTACTGCCGTCTACCACTGGAAGTAGCTTTGAGATTTTACTGATACATAGCATGATATTTTCAAAGAGCTCCTGTATCCATCTTTCTCTTGTTATCATCTTCTCCATCTTTTAAGTGAACATTGACCTTTGAGTCAGGGGCACTCAGCCCAAGGATCACAGAGTTGTAACTACTGTCAGGCTGAAGCAGGAACTAAACGGTGACAAGGTGACATTTCTGTTATCAGATAAGAATAGCTTCATGACTTGTCAAATTCTTAGTCAACTATACTCTCCCCTTAAATGCAACTCTATTGACATGTCCACACTCTTCTACTTCTTCATATGGTTGGATGTTTTTCTGCTTAGAGGCTTACAGGAGATTTAGTGAGAACAACACCTGGGTTTCAGCTCAGCATTCTTCTGGATTAGCTAGCCAGCCACTGCTGAAGGCTGTGGTTATCTCGCTTCTCTGACAATCTTTGTTCGGTCCTCAAGCTCCAAAGGGATTATAACAGGCCACCTAATCAGAAGCACAACCTGACTGTGTTTATTCAAGTGAAACTAAGTTAGTGTTCGGAGATGTTTGGTGGCAGAGCTGATTTTTTTGTTAGGCTAAATTTCTTATGAAATCAGAGATAACATTCATGCTCCACCCTAATAGCCAATCAAGGCATCTTTTTTTTTGCATCAGCCAGCTGTTTCTGTCAGTTTTAGTTGTGGCTTCGCTCTAAAGAGCCTCACTAGTGTGTATTTTGCTCACATTCAGGTGATTTTTCAACATGTGCAAAGTTCTTTGAATAAGCTGCTTATGTAGAAACAAACAAAAAAAAAAAAAAAAAAAGATCCAGTCAAAACAAGAAGACCCAGCAGAATATAGCAAAAAACCAAATGCTTAGATAGTTGTGATTATTGAGAATCTGGGAGCCAACTCCACCCTAGTACTTACTTTTGTTATCAGCAGGAAAAGTAATGAATGAATGAGTGAGTTGAAGTGGAAAAAATATATATTTTGCAGATCATTTGCTGATTATTTCCTTCAGAGCTGAAATACATTTTTTAAAACTGTCTGACATATTGGTAGTTAATTAAAATCCTGCTGCCAATTTATCCGAACTCTACTACAGACTCTTATCTCTATAAACCTCACAGGTTTTGGATAATATGGGCTTTTGCCAGGAGTCACACTCGTTAGGCATCACTGAAATCTTTAAATCATCAGCATTCCTTGCGTGTCCTTCAGCTGGTCACTCTAATCTAACGGTATCATCCAGTGAGGACACGGTGGATGCAGACAACAAAGACCTGCAGTGTGGGGCACAACATCCAGCTCAGCTGATGAATCATACTTAGCTATCCTGTCAATCCTGCAAGTTGTTAAGATGCTGCGATTTCTGATGTTAGTGGAATGGACAGCTTGTGGCTACTGGAAACTGGAAGAGACACACAGAGATCGAATAAAAGCTGAAAGAACTTCAGTCATACTTCAGTCTAGACACAACCCTCTGATTTCTGTCTGTTTTTTTTTAATTATTATTATTATTATTTGCATGTTTTGGTTTTTGTAGCCATAAGATTGATTTAATGTTAATTTTTCTTCTTTGTCCTATCATTTGTTCTATCCGGGAAGCCATCCATCTTCGTTCTTTAGTGGGAGACAGGCTGTTGAAAATGATCCCAGTGGGTATACTCACTGAATTTGTCATCACATAACTAACCCAGAGTGACAGACAGCTCTGCATGCTTACTGTCACACCTACAGGCAAATTTGGATTCCCCAATTAACCCCATACAAAAAAAACGTGTTTCCACTGGGAGCGTACTGGGGAAAACCACTGGGAGAGAGGAAGAAGAACCCAGAAAGGACTCAGCAGCAGAGAATCTTAGACCATCGCCTTTCTTCAACTAATTAACAATGACAGCATCACTGCATTCTGGTACCTCAGATTTAAAAAAGAAAACACAGTCGGCATTCTCATTATTTGCTAAAATGTGACATTTCAGAATTTTATTATTAATGCCCCTCTTTTGACTAGCAAAACCTAAACCTCTTGCAGCCCATCCCTGAAAGCATTTAACCCTCATCACAAAGCCACTCACTTTCATGCATTTCTAGCAGAAAGCAATCTTTTTCCTAATAGATTCCAGTGGGCTTAAACCTTTTGTGAGCCACTTATTCACTCTGGTCTTTGAACTTTATCCGTTCGGCGTATTATTCAGAAATATTGATGCAATAAAAAGTACTCATACTAATAATTGGGGTTAACCATTTTTGATTTAAGCAAGAACAGAAATTAACAGAAGGTTAAAAATAAAAATAAAAAATAAGATTTGCAATTCAGACACAACAGATATTTTGCACATTTTTACCATTGCAATAAAACGCATGCTTATTATGCAGGAGCACAGTTATTTACATCTAAACCCATTTTTAGACACACAAACACATATGGCAGGATAAGAAAGAGCACTCAACAAAGGGAGCAGGAGACGCCTTTTTTTCTTTCAAAGAAAATATTGATTATTTGGAACACCAATCAAGCCACTTGAGTGGTTTTTGTATTCCCCCATTTTTAATCTGTTAATACGGAATTGCATTTCTCCTCCAAGAATTCACTGCAGGCTGATTGAAATAAAACGGGATCCCTTTAAGCCCATTCAACCATATAACTGTTTTCCTCTAGCCTATTTTATCTCAACCCAGGCACCTCTTACAATACCCAAATTTCCCATCTTCTTATACTTCAAATGTCTTGGTATCATTTGTCTGTAATCTCGTGGTAAACAGCTCATAAAGGACAGAGGATCTGAAAGTGGCCAAGGTAATGCCTGTGCTTCGTACAAATTCATTTTTTTTTTATTTTTATTTTTTCCCCCATTTCATTTTTATTCTCTCCGTCCATTCGACTGGTCCTCAGGAGTCCCAGGTTATACTGTTGCAGACCTTAACAAATAATTGGGAAGCTAAAAGCACAGACACCTCCATGAATATCAAATAGTCTTATAAACAAATTTAAATGCCAGACCTCCTCACTGGTGCTCGGTGGTTATGACATTAACTACACAGTCATTATTCCCTTTCAAAGCCAGTGAGAAATGGCTTGACCTTAATCCCCTCACGCGGCTAAAAACTTACAATTTTTATTGGATTTGTGTCCATTTAAGGTACCATCCTCCAATATTAAGTGTTTTGGGAACCGTGGTAAAAGCTTTGGAAAGTTTTTTCTCTGTTTTTCATTCTTTCCCTTTTTTAGCTTTTTCCAACAAGTCTGAGGAAATAAGTGAACATGTGTGCTTTTAACTTTAATGTAGTAATGTAATATTTCTTTTTCTGCAGTGCATTTCTTAGCAGAAAACTCTTGTCTTGATGGATTCGGTACAGGGGCCACCATAGTCTAATAATCTGCTTTTTTTAAGCAAGACAGAAGAAAAATGTGTTTGCATTTTCACTAGGTTTTTGCATCCCTATTGGCCTCATTAATTGAGCTCCATGCTTGAAGGTTGTGTGACAAGCATGACTCTGTTTAAAATAAGCTGCTACAATTTGTTGTTCCCAAGGATTTTATTCTATGAAATATCATCGTTAGACAAAAAGCAGTGTTTCCCAGGAGGCTTGAGTTACGACATGTCCAGATTCTGAAAAGCCTTCTTAACAACTTCTGGAAAGTGAGCTTGTTCAGCTCTGTGTGAGCTAAAACTCTTGCTTTCGTTTCTGGATCTCTTAGTGTCTTGTTTCTCTTGTGGATAGGGGAAAGTATTGATTAAATTATAAGAAAAGACTTTGAACATACATGCTTGGCCTTAGGGAGTTATGTTCTGTCTGTGTTGTGGTTTCTCTTGGACTTTTGTTGTCACGATTCTTGTAATGACCCAGAAATTCAACTACTGGTGAGTGTCATCTAATTAAACAGGGGCAGAGTTCAGCATAAAATTGCGTCCTCTGGGACGAAAAGTGGAAATTCGTAAGATGTTATCTTTTGCTGTTTCTAAGTGGCACTCTAATCTAATGAATGCTCCAGAAGCACTCATTCTGAGACTCTCTTGGTCTTTTACACGTTTGACTGTCTGTGCTATTTTTACATCAGACACTGATGAAGATGCTTATCTTTACTTCCACCTATAAATTCAGTGATTTTTTTTTTCAGGGGATTTAATTGAGTTTAATTTCACCTATTTAAAGTCAATTTTACTTCACATTACCTTAGGATGTTTTTCACATTTCCATCCTCATGTTACCATTTTTTATTTGATATGTTTGTCCTTGTATTTGTTCAACAAACAACAGTACTGCAATTGATGAATGCAAATTGTTCTACACTAATTGTCTTAATTGCTTTGGATGAGGTTTAATTCAAACCTCATCTAAAATAAGTTCAGTGGCCATTGTGTTAGGATTAGCATAATAATATTTCACCGAAATCTAAATAATAATTCATAATTACTGTCAAAGTTGCCCCCGATGCACAGCCCAGATGATGTAATTCTGTGTGATTTTGTTATTAAGCAGCACTTTGAAGTAAACAAACCCCAAGAAACACTCTGGACTGTGACGATAACAGTGAATTGTGACAGTTGTGTCAAACGCATAGCTGTCCATTTTTACAGCTATTATCCCTCTCTTCTCTCTCCGTGGATATTGTAACATAAATAGGAAATTTTTCTTAGTAGACATGGATCATCTGTAAGGAAATGAAGCCCAGAAGCCCCTCAACACAATGATGTCATGTGCAGGCGGCTGATGTAACCCAAGTTGAGGGGCTGTCAGCAGTCGCGGATGTACTTGTGCTGCGGGCAGACAGAATAAGGACTGAAGCAGCCAGACACAGGTTGAAGAGCTCGAAAAAGCATACTGTATAAGGAAAAGTGTAAGCCAGTGAATGGCAGGAAGATGAATAATAATAGAAAAGAAGAGAGGAGAAGAGACGGAAAGACGACCGGGTTGGAGGGCGAGCCAGACGGGAACTACTCAGCCGAGCTGCCCCTCACAGCATGGGGCCCAGACCTATTTCCATCTCATCAACCCCCTCCATCTCAGTGGCCTTCTCTGTATTCGCTGTCATAAGATGCCATGTCCAGAGCTGAATCAGAGGATGACTGATATTACCCCATGCCTGAAACCATCCATTCAACACTTGGTTGGTTGCAACCTCCTTCTTGTCTTTGTTCTGTCGATATTTCCTTTTTCTATTTATGTTCTTTTTTTCTGCTTCAGCTCACTATCTCTGGGTGGTGCTAGCTATCTCCGATGCCTGTTGGGTGCTGTAATGATTTTTCTTGTTGAGGTTTGCTCCTGCTTCACTCTTTCTGTCACCTATCTTCCCTACAAGGCAGAACCTGTAAGGGTGACAGTAGAAGTCAGACCAAACCTTTGTGAACAGAAATCACAAATTGTGTTCCTGTATCTACGTAAAGAAATTAAAAATATCCTGGATGACAAGATAAAACAAATCTATGTGTTATCTTCCGGGTTGACCCTGTGTTTCGTTTTACCTGTTGTTCCGTGTTGGAAGGGGAACGTGGTTAGTTACTACGGAGCCCTCCCACCACCATGTTTTACAGGAGCACGATGTTTTCTTGACGATGTGAAGTGTTTTCTGCCACACTGTTTTGAACCCATAGGCTATTAATGTTTAACAAATGCCTCCTCTTACTACAGCATCTTCCATATATTTGTTGTGTCCCTACATACCATAACCCAGATTGTAAACTCATTGACAGATTATTTCACCTAAGTTATATCGCAACAGTTCCTCCAGAATTACTTCCTATATTTAGGTGGATGGCGACGGCTAGGGAGATTTGCAGTTTATCAGTATTTCTATGTGTTACTCTATTGGTCTGTCTTATAAATTTCCAATGAAATAAATACAAACTGTTGGTTGTAATCTTTTTTTAAATGTGAAAATGCTGAAGGGATAATAATGGTTTTGCAAGGCACTACATATTACCTTCTCTCTCATCCTCGTCTTTTTTTCCCACTGTCTTGAAAAATCAGATTGTATATAAATCAGCATCCCTCCCAACTCCTGTGATGTCTTCTAACTGCTGTAGTACTCGTCTTTGGGGTTTATTTCTGCAACTTTGATCATCAAAACATGCGTAAATTACTGCATTACTCACTGACCAGCACTGGCTATGGCTGGCAGCCCAGATGCTATTCAAGTCAGCAAGTTTTGCCTCTTCTAAGTCACTTTTGAGGCTACGCCTAGTCATTTCCATCTGACTCATACAGCGTTCTGCCCCTGCTTGACCACTGTTGTTCATGAAACAATGTTATTCAGATTTTTGGGGAGAATTTTTTCTATTTTTGTAGCGCTGTGAGATCCTTGTCCACTGTCCTTTTTGAATCGGTCTACTGACTTATGTTTACTTTCGAGGTGAGAGAGGTTCAAGACCAAACTTTTGATTATTTCTTTTTAGAAATTGAGTGTTTTGTTGCTTTGCTACTGACCTCGTTTTATTGCAGAAATTTATGATTTGAGCCTTAATAATAATTTAATAATTTGGCTGGTAATGCAGAAGTCTAAAACACAGATGTATGGGAGGCTAAGTCATTGAATTTGTTCATGACTTGCATAAGGTTTTTTGTTTGAAATTGAAAAAAACATGTTTTTACTCTTTTACTAAACTGTTGAAAATAATGTCACATGTTCAATATAGATGCACCACTCAGAATTTGAAAGGATGCCAACATTTCCCATGCGTCTCTCATGAGAGGAGGATGAAGGCTTCACATGACTAAACAGAACATTTTTGTTAAAGTCCATTCACCCAGACAGTTATCTACGGTCCAAGTCTCTTTCTCTTTCACAGCCTGTATTAATCTTTAACAAGTCTTGCCATAAAAAGTACAGACTCCTGTTAAATAACTTTTGGTCTTAAAAGCTAAACTGATATTGAAACTATTTAACTGAGTTTAGTGTTGCTCTCAGCGTGATCTGGTAGCTCTCAAGTATTGTGTCTTCATTGTTTTTGAAGAAAGAGTTTTAAGATCATGGCCCGCCACTTCTGGTCACCAGCTGACTTCTTGGTGCTTAAGTATTTAATGCTGCAAGTTGGACATTATGTCAGGGCGAGAACGCACTTAGGTATTTTCAATGTGGTCACCTTCTAATGTGCTGGCATTTTGTGAATAAACCTGGGTAGAAGTCCATCTCTTGTGGTATCCAGACACACATTTGTAGCAAAGAAACACCCAGTGAGTCATAAACCACAGCATGCATACATGTATGTAGGTCTGTTGCGGACAGAGGAGCTTACTTCCCTGCAGTCTCAGGTGGGGCAGCTGTGTTCTGATGTATTAATCATCCTGGTCCCCAGCTTGCTAATTAATGACCCATCTGTCCCCACTCACTGAGGCTCCTCTTCAGGCTCCCTGAGACAGCCCAGCGCTCTCTCTCTCTCATGATCTAAGCTCAGCGCTGCTTCTGAAGGAACAAATGTCAACAGCCAGCCTAAACGTTTCTGTCTCATCTGCATTCAACATTCTCTGGAGCGCCTCTCCTCGGTTGCTGTGCATTAAGCTTGCAGATGTTGTGCGATCGAGCTTGTCTGTGTGTGTGTTTACGTGTGCACTTATGTAGGTGTATGTGTGTGTGTTGTAGGCTTATCAGGTGAGCCCGGGCAGAGTGTCAGATGCAGTAATGGAGGCTTCAAAGACAAGCGCTGCGGTGAGTTCCCCGGCTGCCTTTTTACCAGAACCCCGAAACCCCTGTGCCCATCCACACTCCCTCCCCCCTTCCTCCGCTGTTCCCACAGAGCAACAATAAGGCACACAGGTAGACACTTGGCCGGATAAGGGCAGGATGCAGAAAGGAAGATAAGGAATTGGATAGGTAATTAAGTGGCCACAAAGTCAAACAGACAACAGATAGACAGAGTATATCAGGCTGACTGACAGGTTGAGGAGATACTGGAAACCACTAAGGATTCCTGATTGAGGGGGGAAGCAAACAGAGCTGCATTCAGGCAAACGACCTACAGACCAGGTGTTCGTCCAGATCCACTCCCCCTCTTCACTTGCATGAGTGGAGACACTTCAAACGCCCGCCGCTTGTCTGCTGCTTTGTTCCACTGTTTTCTTTGCAGCTGCAAATGTTGTTTTTGATGCCTCCACCATTGATTTGCTTCGTTTTGAATGGCAGCTCCTTTTTGTGCCTTCTCATTTCCTTATCTCCATTTTTTATCTTTTGTACTGTCACGAGTGAGTTTATTTTTCTGTGAGATCGTCTTTTGTTTTGCATTGGTTAAACAGCCACGGTCAATGGGCTGTAATTGAGTGTTTGATCATTAAAATTATTAGCGAAGGCTGATTATTTTCAGAGATCACAGTGTTCTTTCCGTGGCTTTGATGTAACATGAAATAAGGTTAGACAGTTAAAACACAAATGGACGTTTGTTGGCTCTTGTATCACCTCCTGTTTTGGATGCTGCATTTATTTGCACTAATAGAGATTTATTGTGGGAATATGAAGAATGAACCTGACAAGATGAAATAATCAGAAGAAAATCATGTGCTTCCATTTAAGCAAACATTCAGAGACTTTTATTTTATGATTATTCCTGAATTCCTCACATGTGTAACATTCATTCTCCACACATTCATGTCAGAAGGAACGTTTCACTCATTTTTTATTGTACAATATTAAGTCTCCCCTGATAGAAGCTTTTCTTTCATTACATTAAGCAGGTTTGAAGTAATCTCTTCCATTTTCTACATCTACTTACCAAAGAACAAACCCTAAGTGTGAAAATATATTTAATTGATGATCAAATAGAAAGCTTTAACCTTGTACAATCCAAGGCAAAGTTGTTAATTGGTAGGGTTTTATTTACTTTAATATAAGATCCATCATAGCAATGCATGATTTACCTATGTAGTGTTGTGTTGCACTTTATTATAACATCCCACCCAGAAGATACCTGGAAATATCAATAAGGCTTTTACTTTTATTGCCCTAAACTCTCTATGTTTGAGCTGCACTAAAAATAATCAAAAAACTCTCTGTTCAGCATGTATAAATATTCAAATGCTCTAATGTGGATTATACCATTCACCAATCAGGCACAGCGTTTGATCACTGACAGATGAGGTGATTCATACTAATCATCTCTTCATCGTTGAACCTGATAGTAGGTGGGATGTATTAGGCAATAAATGAGCACTGACCTCAAAGATGACTTGTTGACAGCTGGAATAAATGGCCACATATAAGGATCTGAGAAAGTTCAACAAGGGCAACTTTGAGATGGTTACACTGGTGGGTAAGATTGTCTCCCAAGGTTGAAGGTGTTTCCCATATTGTAAGTAAAATAATCTGCCAGTGGAACTAGTACTTTTTTTTAAATCAACATTAAGGAATTATGGACTTGCAACAACCTTCTTTATCTAGCTAAAAGTTACTTTTAAGTTAGTTTTGACATTTTTCAAGTATATTAAGATATTTACATTAGAAACCAGACCGAAAATACTTGGTAAGATTTTGTGTTTTTGCAGTGAAGGATCAGATCCTCGTCCTACAGGCGAACTACTGTACCTCAAACAGGAAGGTGGCAGAATACACAGTAAACAGCTGCTTATAGGGCTGCAAAGCAGCAGATCAGTCAGATTGCCCATGCCGACCTCTGGCCACAGCCAAAAGCAAACACAGTTGGCATTATAACTGCAGTATAAAAGGAGGGGCTCTCTTTGGGAGCCGGTGAGCTGGCCGAGCCAGTGTTCTGCTTTGAACAGTGTTCTGCTGAGAAACCCTGGGTGAACTGTATTTGCTGATGGCTGTAATCTCTTTCAGCAGGATAATGCACCGTGCCACAAACAGAAATGGTTCAGCAGTGATTTGTTGTGTTGACTTGGCCTCCAAATGATCAGATCTTAATTAAATTGAGCATCTGTGCTGGCTTAAGAAGTCTGATCTATAGAGGCCCACCTCACAACTTGCTGTACTTCAACGATCTGCTGGTAACATCTTAGTGCCAGACACCACAGCAAGCCTTCTGGGTCTAGACTAACGTCTGCACCTCATGGGTCAGGGCTGCTTTGGCAGCGAAAAGTGCGACCAACACACTAATTGGCAGCATTAGGTCAAAATGTTGCGCCTGTTTGGTGTTTATGTCTTAGAAAACTCAGCAACTCAGATATATTACCATCTTATTACCTAGTAAATGAAAAGACACATTATTCATCATCACATTACACACAAATTTTAAAATGTGATCACATAGAATTGCCAGAAAATCTGGCACTCAGACAGACATTGTTAGTGATCTCTTCCTCTCTCTCATTCTCTTTTTCTTCCTTTTGTTCCCCTCCCTGTCCCTTCAAACAGCAAACTCTGGAGAACAACCTGACCAACCTGGTGAAGAGGAACAGTGAACTGGAGAACCAAATGGCCAAGCTCATTCAGATCTGCCAGCAGGTTGAGGTATGCCATATGTGTTCATGTTGTTAATGTCAGTAAGATGAGACTGCTCATCTTTCCCCGCGCTCTAATAGAAAACCTCGGTTCCAAGATCGCAGCCTTTAAGAGCTCATGTAATCTTAATTGTATTTTTTTTTTTTGCCAGCAAATGTAAACCCCCCAATCAGCTGGCTGACCAAATCTGTATATCTTACCATATTACTGAGGCTTACCCTAGATTTTAGTTAAAGCTCCTCTTAATATCTCCCTCCCTCCTCCTCCTGTGT
Organism: Poecilia latipinna; assembly: GCF_001443285.1. Classification (NCBI taxonomy): domain Eukaryota; kingdom Metazoa; phylum Chordata; class Actinopteri; order Cyprinodontiformes; family Poeciliidae; genus Poecilia; species Poecilia latipinna. The sequence continues at coordinate 702,911 of NW_015112616.1, read as the reverse complement.
TATGACCCCCACTGTGATCATATTAAAGTAAGAACTATTTTTTTAGCGGCTTTGGTTCTTTTTAGTGTCTAACCTGAGATTCAGTGTTTTTGTGGGGATTTTTATTTTTAAAAAAGTAATTTTTATTACAATTATAAAGTCCTTCAAAACACTAAAACTATTGACAAGAAAGTGAAATTCATATAGCATATCATAATCAGCCACTGCTACTTAAATAAATACTTTAAGCTGGACCCAAATTATGACCTTTAGCTTTCAACAAATGTGTATTGCAGTTTACTGTAACTAATTATTCACGGAAACTAGCTGAAGTTGCTTAATTCTTATTTATTGAGCTCCATCATAAGACTAAATGGGTCTGGAATTCACCAACCTGGCAACGATGGATGGGAAAGACAAGATGGTTGCCTGCAATGTTTTACTGGTAAAGATTATTGTCTCCAGAAACCCATGAAGCCCCACTCTGACTCCAGTTTTCAGTAAATCTCACCATGGAAGAGCTCATTTTTAAGATGAAGTGGCGTTTTAACACTCAGTAGTTTAATTTGCTCTGGAACCACCCACACAAGCAAATCATGGTCCCCTGTGAAGTTAAATAAGATTACATGTCAAATGACATACATCTCTGCAACTTGTCACAAACTTATTCAGCAATGTGTCACATCTTACTCTGATGCAGGTTTGTGACAAGCTCACAGGACTATTTCACAGCCGGTTGTCCTCATCTATACCTGGAGCTGTCTGCCGGTTTTTGTCATTTAAGCTCAAGCTGTGATTTAACAACTACATTCAGAGAATGCTAATATTCACCCGCCGCTTGTTCGCGCTTCTCTATGCGGTAGTTAAGAGTCACACACATGTGAGCACATTTTTTCCGTCTGCACACTCACTATTAATAAATGCCATCATTTCTCTGGGAGATTTGACATTAATGGCTGGTGAGGACAAATGCCATCGTTCTCCACGTAGTATGTTTCTTATTAGCGGGGCATGACTCCACTTTCTCTGAGTCACTCCGAGGTCTCTGAGCACCAACTCATGCAACCCAATCAAAAATGAAATGATCGCTGTGTGATTTATTGAGTACAGACAAAATGTTCATCAACAGCGAGGAAACAAACGCCTTCTCGCTCGGGTTTGCGTTCAAGGATCCTGCTAAAAAATTTATACTAACTATTCAAAACCATATGATGGTTGAAAAAGATAAATTTAAGGAGAACATTAAAGGAACCCCCTTAAAGCTGCTGTTTGATGTGGTCTTAGTGGCAAGAGGTCAAGGTATTAATTATTTACTAGGCGAAACCGCATTAAAGCACAAAGGTTGTTAAAGTGTAATGGGAAGGGAAGAGAAAGGGGAAGTGAGGACTAACGAGGAGAAGAAAATAGGGAATCCAAATATGGGAAAAAAGCTGCGAGGAAAAACAGGACGGTAAAAGAAAAACAACAAACAAGGGTCAGCATGGCAAACAGAGAAGAGGGCAAAAAGGGCATACTCTGAATGCTAGCGTGACTAGCAATGATTACCAGAACAGACAGAGGCGCTGCGCAGAGGAAAATGCTCAGTAATAATGCAGTGCAACACAAAAAGGGAATAAGGAAATGGGAGTTTTAGTGGAGTGAGACAACTGTGTGCAAAATAAGAAATCTTTGAAGGGCTTTGAGCGTGACCTGGATTTCTCTGCTCTCTGTTTGCAAGCGTACTGTATTGGCACCAAAGACATGATCAAACATAGTGCGAATTCTCTTCCAGTGTGTCAGCACACACAGCAGCGAGGGCTTCTCATTGGGGAATTAGCTTTTCTTAAGTCGTAGAAAGGATGTGCTGACTTGACTGTGAGTAGGCTGCCTGTGTCCTCGGGGACGTCTCGCTTTAACGCAATATTTGCTGTTTTTCTTCCGGCTTAATAGCATTCTGAGTTGAGTTCAGGTTTTCTTTCGAATGGATGGTGATTTTGTTTAAAATAATACAGATCAGCGGGACTATTCAGTGTTTGAATTATTTTGACCTTTTTCAGATTTAGTTCATGCATATTGATTGGGGGGGTGTATTAAGATGTTATGAGTTTTAAAGTAATATTTAAAATGAAAAACCTAACAACTGTTGTATGTATTTGTTTTTAGCCTCTAACTGGTTTAACTGGATCAGCCTGTGTTTAGCTCCACCCATCTCCTAAACCTTCTTCGCACTTTCTTGGTGTTTACCAAAGAAAAGCTTTCCCACAGCCTGATGCTGCCACCTCTGTGTTTAATGGAGGATGGATTAAAACATGATGTAAATAAAGCTTTGAGGCCTCCTGCAGAATTAAAATATTTGTACTAACATTAAAACAGGTGATATGCAGACTAATGACATCCAAAGTCTGAATAATGGGTGTTGCATGTGACTGTACGCCACAATTTTCATGTATTTATTGATACAAAAAATAGAAAAAAAGCTCAAAACATTTTCTGTCCACTTTATAATTATGCACTACTTGGTGTTGGTGTTTTATATAAACTCCTAATGTGATTGTTTGGCTAAGCTCTGTAATGGTCAAAAGGAGATGCTCAATTAAGTCAGCCTTAAAAACTAGAAAAACCCTCATAATTTATATTATAGGACTTTCTTTTACATTTTTGAAGTTGATTTCTTGATTTTTAAATACAACAACCATGTTTAACTGGTTTTGATATTGAATAACTACATAAAATCTATTACAATTTCTGACCAACAATGAGCTCAGTCTTTCTACTGAACAAGTTTTTATCATATTATTGTTGAATTCTCAATGAGTCTTCACCCTTACACTATATTGAATGGCTATTCCTCCAAGATGTTAAAACCTGGTGGTGATTCACATTTTAGCATCCTTCACGAACAGTTTACGCTCTTAGAAGGGGCCAAAGCTTTAAGAAGTGGAAACTTTTTAATAATGTGTTAATTACTTGGAAGCTTCACTCAGACACGGCTATTGTGGAGTAAGCTTTTTATCTAGGAAGCAGAAAAGGCAGCAGCCAGTGTTTCCAACCCTAAGTTTTCCAGTTAAAGTTTCATGTGAGCCTTTAGAGCTGATGGAGGGGGAAAAAAGCGAAAGAAACACATCAGGCAGAAGCTTACTGGGTTTAAACGCTCAGACTTGTATGTCGACCGATTAAGCAGCGAGCTGCAAGTCATTAGTCGAGGCCTGTCTGGGTGTGTGTACACTGAAAGTGATCCCACTGTGTGCAGAATATGAATCAGCGGTGGAAGATGGCTGCAGTGCTGCCTGATATTTTGTTTCAGGTCTCAGATACCGTCTGTAACCTTTCCACGGGAGCATTGGGGAGATCTGCCTGCCAGCAATATGTGTCATTAGCAGCTCCACTTTTAGCAGAGTGTGACAATGCAATTGCAATAGGAAAATGTCGCATAATAAGGCATTCCTGTTTTTAAAAGTGGATTTGGTTTTAGTAGATGGTCAAATTGTGTTTGTCCACAGTGTTCTCAGTTAAGCCAGTTCCTTAATTTCGCATTTAAACATAAGTGTGATTATGATAATTAGGTGTTATTGTAACGTTTTATCAATTTACACATTTCTGTATCACAACATCTGAGATTTGTAATACAGCATCTTGCAAACGTATTCATGCAGCCTGAACATTTCTCCTTTTTGACATTTTTACACTTCAAATTTCAGAGTATTTTACTGGCATTTTGTTGGAATAGACCAGCAGCCAAATAAATTATTTTGTTATTCAGAAGTCACTTCTATATTTGTTATACTATTAGTCAACAACCTGCACTGTGAAAACCAAGGAACACAGCAAACATGTGAGAGATAAAGCAGTCAGGCGTATAAAGAAGTGATGGTTATAAAATAATATCTGAGCCGTTGAACAGTTCAGAGTTATCCATCATCTGAAGATGGAGAGAGTAGGCAATAACTAGAGATTTAACAAGACGTGGCTATCCATCTGAATCGATAGTTTGGGAAAGGAGAGCATTAATCTGAGAAAATTACAAGAAGTATATTGCACATTTATTCTAAGTGTGCAATCAACGTGGAAGAAAAAGATTTCCAGCTGAAATTACAGTGGGAGGTAGCTCTACAAAGTTAGGTTTTTGTGGGTCTGTATGCAATTGCTAACTTGTCAAAATTAAATATCTAAAATTAAATTGAAAACAATGAGCCATCGCCCTCACACCTCATAACTTTGCACTACTTTGTGTTAGTTTGTCACAGGGAAATCCTATAAATACACATTCAAGATGTTGGTTGTAAGGTGACAATTGTAAAAAAGGCTTAAGGGGTTTGAGTGCTTTTGCAAGGCACTGAATGTGCAATGGTTGAACTAAAGAGAGTATAATTGCAGCTGAACTGAATGTCATGAGAACGATACTGTTCTCGACTTTAAAAATGCCAACTTGCTCATGGCAGGAAAAAGAAACCCGATCAACAAACTTGTGGCAGATTATTGTAGTTCTGCAAGGACTTCATGTATTGTAGATGTGAGATGTGGGATATAATCTGTGATATGTTTATGGTGATAAAAAGATGGAAAAATAATCATTTTAAAATATAATATTAATGCGGTAAGAAAGATATAAAAGAAGACTTGCTTTACAAAGGTAGACATAACGACATATGGATGGTAAACTACACTGTGCATCTTGCTCTACGTTCCTCAACCAGAACAAATATATATTTATTAGATTGAACCAGGCATGCACAGATTATTGTAGTCCTGTGGTGCACTGTAAAGGAAACTCTATTACTCCTGGAAGTCTTACAGTTTTTAACGAGGGAAATTAATGATAGAAATTTCCCACAAGATAGACATTAGTGTTAGTCCTTTGAATAAGCAGAACGACCACAGAGAAGATTGTTTCTGTAACTGCCCTGTTTCGATTCTCTATTTGTCATAATAATCATATTTCTGTGGTCTTTTTAGATCTATGAATTAATGCACTTGTAAAAAAAAAAAAAAATCCCCAAAAAGACGCCAGCAGCTTGTGACTCGGTTTTGGAGTGAAGTTCGGGATTAGGTTTTAGCTGGGGTCAAACATTTAGGGAAGGTTGAAGGGCTCTGTTTGTTTCAGTGAGTGTCCTTACAAAGATAGTAGTAATAAGTGTGTGTGTTTATGTGAATAGCTGTGAATAAAGAGGCTTAAGTGGATTGCTGGGTAATAATGAGCTTTGTGGAGCGATGAGTGGAACTTGGTTGTTACAGTAAGTAGTTTCATAAGCCCCTTTCAGACTTCAACTGAGGGTGTCAGTGTCAGGTCTCCATAAGCACCCAGTCAGCAACGTCCCCCGACGACAATCTTATGTGGTCAGACTATGTGATAATTACATATCTCTTTCAGTGAACTGGCTGAACTGCAGACAGACATATCAATAAAGGCAGACAAAGTTTATTTCTCCTTGACTAAACTGTGCATTTGCATATATATATATATATATATATATATATATATATATATATATATATATATATATATATATATATATATATATATATATATATATATATGTGTGTGTGTGTGTAAAAAATGTGTTATCATCATCATCATATCAATAGGCAGAACAAGATAGATTGTTATGTTTCAAAATGCATTCATGCTATTCATGGCTGTAATATATGGGTCCATTTGGCTGGCCTCTTTCTGTAATGGATGTCCACATTATGGTTTAGATGATAATAGCCAAAACAGTCAAATACACAGAAAGTGCTCAAAATAACATAATATGAGAAGAGTGAAAGGAGCAATTAAAATGGCATTTTCCTAAAATGTGAATAAAGTGTTTAGAAGCCTTACTGGAACTTTTTGACAACGCAGTAAGAGAAAAATGTTAGAAAAGCTATTCCAGTCATTGTAAAGCTGGTTTTTCTTATTGTTTATTGTTTTGTTAATACCTGTTCAGGAAAGAGAATCCTGTTGTGTAAATGAGGCCTTACGAGCAGCTGTAGGGAGAAAAGTCATTTTGTTTTGGCTTTGGAACCGTTGCAGAGCTTTTATGGTGGCTGTGCTGAGGTTTACAACTCACTAAAGGAAAAAGCCTTCTGGGCCACCTTTAAAACACTCAGCACCCATTATTCCAGCAAATAATTACGCACTAGAAAGTAAAAGATGTGTTGGACATTTATATTACTTTAGACAATCTTTTGCTTTTTCAGTCTGCTCTCTAAAATGGAGCCTATTTTAACTCTCTACACCTTCTACACTTATAAACATTTTAAATGTACATGTAATTCTAGACATATTTAATTGTTTCAGGAATGTATTTATTTATTTTAACAATAATGCCTAACGACTTTTGAAACATTGGAATTGAGTTTTTCTGAAAATGTAAAGATTATGAAGAACCATTAGAAAGGAATGGTGAATATAGAAATGCTAGTCTTGAACGGTTCAGTGTTTGCACTCAATGCTTGGTCTGGGCTTTTTGTGCATGAATTACTGCATCAATGAGGCATGTGATAGAGGAGATCAGTTCATGGCTCTGTTGAGTTTTTTTTTTTTTTTCCTTGCTTCTTTATTGGCCTTCAGCTCATTTGCATTGTTCTGGTGTTTCTCATCTTCCTCCCGACAATAGCCCATAACCTCTGGTGGTCAATCAGCCCAGTAAATCCAATCTAATTAAAACCAGGAACTGTTAGTTTTGGCAGCGAGGTCAGGTGCAAAGTGCTGCTGGAGAAACGAGGCATGCGCTGCATTTTTTAAATTGACAAAACACAGTGGAGCAACACCAACACATGAAATCTTCCCTGACTGTAGAAACTTCTGCAAAGAGCTGACTGACTGCACCCTACACTATTCCTCTATACTCTGAGACCTTGTTTGACTAAAGAAATGCAAAATTTACTTTCATCATAAGCAGCATCAGGTCAGTTCTTCTTCCTCTTAGCTCAAGTAAGATGTTTCTGATGTTGTCTCTTGGTCAGAAGTGACTCAAAACAAGTGACAGCTGCAGCCAATGTCCTGAATCTGTCTGTCTATAAAGTACGTATTCTCGATGCAGTCTGTCTCTGTGAAATCTGCCCCAAAAACTTGAATTAACTGTTTTTCTAACTTCCCCCCAGGCTGCACTTATCAGTTGTCTGTGCAAACATTTTTTACCACACTTTTTTCTTCCACTAAACCTTACATTACTTTAGTAATGTAATTAATGTAATTAATTAATGTAATGTAATTACTTTAGTAACCTTACGTTACTTTCTGAACAGCCAGCTTCTCTGGCAATGTGTGGAGCATAACAAAGAATTTCTCTATTAAAATACTTTTCATTGGTCTTAGTTGCTATTTTAGTTGTCTGAGAAACACAATTTAATGTTTCTGTTATATCTGTATGTGATAATCTTCAAAAATAAGCGATTGATTAATTTAACACTGTAACGAATGAAAATAAGTGTACCATTTTGAAATGAATTACTAAGTCACTTCAGTTATTTTACAGTTTTTTAATATCCACTTAAAGACCAACAAACAAATGTGAACAAAAATAAAATAAAAATTACAAATAATTTTATCACATCTGTAATTAACCTGACAGGATTAGTCTTTGCATTTTAGCAGCGCACTTCTGGTCCCTTTCATTTAATTTTCACATTTTATGTTTTTTATTCCATCTTGGCTGAAAATTGAAGGTTTTCTCCTTCCAGACTGTTCTCCAATGTTGTATAAGTTATTATGAATTGGTACACAGCAGAATAGCCTCACGCATGGCTTGTTTTGACAACAAATACTCTAGGACTCAGTCAAGCAGTTAAAGCTACAATGCGCCTTGTGGATGTTGTGGCATTGGAGAACATCTTTGATGGCACGCGTCTCTGCGAGGAAAACTTTCTTGCTGCTTGTCTGCATTTTTTTGGACAGCTCTGAATGTGGCTGTTTAAACAGTTAAAGCCTCTATCTCTCACTGCACCGGGTTGCTTTGTTTCCCAAGTGTTCCTGAGAAAACTTTGTAATTTCTCTGATGTGGGTCTCCAGTCATCGTGAGGTAAAGATCTCAGCAGGGCTCAGAGAAGATGAGTGCAGCTTTTTATTTTCTGCTTTATTGCAAATACAGTTTCCACATCCGTACACCTATGCTGTGTTGTACCGTGTATAGTTTGAATTGTTTAATGTAATACAGAATTAAATTCATGCAGGAGACAGAGCGGAAATCAGATACAATCTCACCCAGCCATGTTCTGCTTCTCTGAGGAGATAGACGTGGACACTAACTCATATACTTGCACACACTTTCAGTACAGTTTAAGAACCTGATATCTTTGACAGAAGCCTTACATTTAAAAAAACGAGAGGTGTAACAGTTGCACGCTTGCAGCTCAGCTTCTCATCTCCACTCTTCAGCAGTACAGTTACATCTGTCCTTTTTTTCATTTAAACTCCTGCCGTAAGTGTTTCTGAAGCTTTCAGTGTAATTATATTATGTAGTTGGCAGACCTTTTGCTGGGGGCTCATTGTTGCAACTCAGCAAAAACACTTTTAGAGTTGGCTGTTTAAACTGTGTTGGACTCATACAGGGAAGTGATGCTGAGTTGCCTCGGCAGCTTTGGCCCGAATATAATCACAGAATATATTAAATTGGCACCATGTAAGCATATTTTGCCAGTAAATCCCAGACGGCTATCTGTGGGATTTTTCTTCCAGTGAAGATTGCAGGATTCCAAATAATCGGTCTCTTTTTTTTTTTTCCCCTAAAAGTACATTTCTACAAACCGGAGTTTTGGAATACTTTTTCAGGTTCCATAAAAGAACAAGTTGTAGTTTCATTGTAGCATCGTTGTAACGATTTGGGGAAACTGTGTAAGGATTTTCCTCCACCACTAGCTGTACATTTTACGAGCTGAATAGAACAAGTTTCTCTACACTGATCTGTCCTTTTTCTCTCCCCATCATGTCTGATGTTATAAACTTAATGTTCCAACACTCTTTTCTCCCTTTGGACTAACATCAGTTTAGCAATATGTTGATTTATGGTTGTTCCCATGAAAACAATTAGTGAGTTAAATTGCCTATCATTGCTGCATTCGTCAGAAGTATTTCCATACCAGGTGCATTTTATTGCTGGAGGCATCCGCTCCAGGTGTACGGGTTGCATAATAAGTGAATGAAACCTTTGGAGATTTAAAATGATAATTTACTAAGAAAAACATTTTTTTTTTTTATTATTTCCAACAGTGTAACGAAATGCAAGATGTGTGAAAGATGTCATATTTTTTTATTAAGTTTATTACCTTTTTTTTATTTGTTGTTCAGGTAAATACTGCCATGCATGAAGCTAAGCTGGTGGAGGAGTGTGATGAGCTGGTGGAAATCATCCGCCAGAGAAAACAGGTCATCGCTGTCAAGATCAAAGAGTCCAAGGTACATTTTATTAGAATACTGGGATATAAAGTCAGAAAATTAAAGTTGTATGTGTTTAGGAACATTGTGCTACAGGGGTTTAGGAAAATGCATCTTTAGTCATGTTTTATGCTTACATGTTAGTATGAATAGACTAGAAATTGAGAGTTTCACATAATTTAAACAGTTGTGCTTGCAGACGAGGCCACTAGCAGTCCTAGTCTGCAAGCACATTTTGGTTTTATACAAGAGAGTGCATAACAAACCAGAACTGCTGGACTGAATATATTTGTCAGGCCTCTTCTTTAGTATTCTACCTCTGAGATGCAGGCAGCTGACCTAAATGTAGAAAACTTCTGAACTTCACTCCTGGGTTTCAAAGGGAAGTCTAGGATTTAAAAAGAAATGTTTGTGGTCTAACCCTAACCCGTGTATAAAACGGCTCCTTTTCCTACCTGAGCTTTTAGGGATTCATGACAGAGACTCTCCCAGAGGACATATGCACGCTGCTGGTTGAAGTATTTTTAAGATGGCAGAAAAGTTATTATATTCCTGGGCACTGACCATAAGGAGAGAACTGGCTTGTTGGTGTGTACAGTTCGAAGACTAAGGAAGCGTGCCAGTGTATTCCTGGAGATTGCAGACAAAAGGCAGAGCTTCTTCTCCCAAGAGTCTCAGTCAGTCTGGCAGAGGACAGGAAAGGGAGGACGATAAGATACAGGTCAAAAACAAAGAAAATGTAAAACATCAGGAAATACCTGAAAGGGTCACGAAAAGGAATGAAATGCGCAAAGTGAATATACCACATGACCACGCATTATCAGCGAAACACAGTTAGTCTTACATATTTGAACAAACCACTGATCCAGTTTTCTGTTGTAGGCAGTGATGTCAGGTACTCGAGTTCTTCTAATGGGCTCTGGATCTCACGAGGGTTACTAAGCTGTCATAGTCACAACTTGTCAAAATAAAACACACATACTCATAGTCTAATGTGTGTGTTTTAATAGTATGACTGGCTGTCTGCCAGGCGTCCTCTCTTCCTGTTTTTAATGTTTCCTAGAACATTAAACCAGGGAAGTCCCGATGCTGAGTTTTACTACTGACCCAAGTCACTTAAAACTGAACTAATATGGAGACCTGATCCAAGACATTATTAAAATCAATGCTATTTAGGCTATGAGGTTAAGAAAACTGCTGTACTGTTAAAAATGTCTTCTATAGCTGTTCACAAATCTTCATCCAGCTTTAGTCATCAATAAACTCACTTTTTTCCATTTTTCCATTAGTGCCAAGGTAGTGCCTCCATGTTTACTGTTTTGTTGTGATATCAGTTATTGATCATAAGGATTTCAGTCTGGTTTTCCTTTGTCATATATTGATAAAACTTGCAGGAAACATTCTTTATAAAGTTAGCTCCTTGAATTAAACATTATACAAGTTATGAAAAAGTGCGCTCTGTGTATCTCCAGGACAGTGGGGGATATGTGAGCCAGGTTTAGGATTTTATTTTGAAGGTCACTGCAGATTCTCTGATTTCTCTGCCTGGGTGGTTAGATTAGTATTTTCATTTGTGGATGAATGTTTGCTCATGCTGAAATGATGCATACAAGTAATTTAGAGTTTTAATGGAACGCACCGTCAAGTAAGTAATTCAGATCGCAGAGAGAGTTGGAAGGAGTAAAATACCAATTAAGTTTCCTAATATTGTGCAGCCACATTCCTAAGTATTTATTTACTGAAGTAAAAAGGCAAGTACTTAATTATCGCAAGATAATAAAAAGTTTCAGTTCTCAAAATGGCAGGTTAGATTTTATTTACCTGCCAGAACTACTGTTAGAAGCTGCCTCTGAGAATCGTTTTTAAAGTTTATTCTCACATGTTTTTAGCGGGTTTTGCCAATCTTCTGAAAATGAACAACAATCAGGTTTCATGTGAGCCTTTCAAATAATTGATAGGATATATGTTGTAGACCAGGAATTGAGTTCACTCATAGTCTTCCGATATCAATCATTTAATAAGGTCCTGGTTTGAGCCCTGACTCCATCCCTGATATCAGGTTCTGACGTCCTATTTAGCTGCCTTGAATCAATAAACAATATTAAATTTCATGAAGAAAAGAGAACAAAAAATATGCAGCTCTTACAGAAGCACACAATTCATTGATTCAGAACAATGAAGCAGTACCTCTGCAAATAAACATCAGCTGACGAATCATCTACATCCATTTATAAAATCAACTGAGGAGTGGAACACCTGTCTCGTACCTTGTAGTGTATTGATTTTTTCTCCAGGGCACTACTATTTGCTCCTCTTTATTTGGACAACTAAAATCCAATAAAGAACTTGAGATTTCAATCTAAATATAAAATGTGGGCTTATGAATTATTTTTTTGAGTAAAAGTAAGTAACATATAAAGAAAGGCATGTGGAGGTGGGTATGCTGAACTTGTAGTGTAGAAATATATTACAGTTTAATGAACAATTGAACCAAGACTGGAAGATTTACTTTTAAACTTGATATACATTTTTATTTTTCACGTTTGGTTCCTTATTCATCTATCAGTCCAGAAGTGGAAAGCTGTTAGTGAAACAAGGACAAACCTTAGCATTAGCTTAGCAACAAAATAGAAACATTTATCAACACAGTGAAATTGGAACAGCATTGTGCGATGTAATGATTGTGTGACCTTATATGGTCTATGCTTTTGAATACACAAATGAATAATATTGATCAAATTTGTCAAAAGCTTATTTCTGATAATCAATATAATCTAAATATTTACTTGTTTAAATCAATCAGACATTGAGAATATTGCAGTAATTTTCCACTTTTTTTTTTCTATTACACATGGACTCGTCTGTTTAAATAAAGCAGATGCTTGTACAGAAGCGCTCTCAGTCTCGACCATATTGTCTATTATTCTGAGCGAGAGGAGTAATCATCTCTAAAATTGTTGTTCGCAGCAGATGTTGCCAAATAATATCCCATCATTAAGGCCATCTTGCTTGTTTCCAGTCACCAACCAGCTCAAATATTGTTCATGAGGGCCAAAGAGAAAGACTGGCTGAGACATCAGTAAAACACCCCATTAAGTCTTAAGCTTTAAAACTCGACACTCAGCACCTTTTATCGCCTGCTGAATAAAGGTGGATAATGATTCACTTCATTTCAGATTTATGTTTCTGACACCGAAGTCGAAGAGAAACATTTCACAGTTGATGCAAACATAGAGGTGTTTGCATGAATGCTATAGTCATACCAAGTATGACCCAAAATGCCAGAGTGGATTGGTTTTTAGCTTTTCATTGTAATTAGGACGTTTTCCATGGTAATGTCCAGTGGGAACAGGCTCGGTCCTGCATGAGTTTTTAATCTTCTCCTAACTAATCATGGTTACAGTGGGAAAGTCCCATAAAGGAAGCACTGTATTTGTGTATCTCTCATGTTGTTTACTCTAACTCTTGAACAGCCTGTGGTTATTTCATTAAGGGGGTTTCATCAAACTAAGTTCACATCCAGAGTCAGGAAATAAGCCTGAATGAAGATAAACAGATTGCTTTAATTTCAAATAAAGCTTGAATGGTTTCCTTAATCTCAATGGGAAATCACATTACAGCTTTTGAATGAAACGGCATTACAGCATTACCTTTCTTGAACCCTGGTTTGTCTCTTGGTGGACAGAAAGTACAGTTTTTTCTGGATGTGAATAGTGATTGCCCATAATCACATGTTTCCTACCTTTGGTATTTTCATGGGCATCTGAAACCTGCAGACCATTGCTGTGGATATTGGTCGAAGATAAGGAAGTGATTGTTTCCTAACATTACGCTAGGTTACAAGCACAACAAATTTATTTTATGTGAGATTTAATTTGACACAAACTATAGCATAAAATTGTGAAGTTTAAGGAATTAATATTAGTTATTATAATGACCAGCATTATAATATAAGTACTTGAAACTTATGTTTTATGCTTTACGCTACTATGATGCACCTTGTATGGTCCTTTGAAATGCTTCTGCTAGCATGAATGGTTTTTAGATTCGACACCTCCACAATGACAACACTAGAATCAGCTTGAAAGACAGATTGTGTACAGCTGAAGCTTCTTGCAGAGGTTTTGGTAGTCAAACATTTCCCAGGCAACACACTATAAAGTCACCATTGTTGTCTGCGTTTTCAGCATGGAAGAAAAACCACAAACAGTCTTGTTATTGTAACAGTGATCATAACAGAAATTAATCTTGGCAAGATTCGGTTTGTGCAAATGAACATAAATCTGTGTCTGTGTCAGAACGAAGCAACCTTAGCTGTGCTCGTGCTTGTCTCAGGTGATGAAACTGCGCAAGTTGGCTCAGCAGATTGCAAACTGTCGCCAGTGCTTGGAGCGCTCCAGTGCCCTCATCACCCAGGCTGAGCAGAGCCTGAAGGAGAACGACCATGCACGCTTCCTTCAGTCTGCCAGGAACGTGGCAGAGAGGTGGGTCATGACACAGAAACTCTGCATACACAGGAAGGTGGAAAAAGGAATAAGTATTTAGCTCTATCTGCCAAAGGCAATTGGAAGATTCAATATGTGGCCAGCTTGAAAGCAGCTCAGACCTTGCTAAGATATATTTTTTTTAAGTGATCGTGAATACATCAATAACAATACTGAGCACATAAGCCACTGCTTATGTGAATAATAGCTGCACAGTTTGTTCTTTAAATCAACCAACATATTAATGCCACTTGAGTTCTCATTAGTGCATGTTAAACCATGTCCATTGTCGAACCATTGCGACCAGTCATTCGAGGAAAAAAGAAGCTTCTGATACTGGGCATCTCCCTGCGGTTCAACTGGCTCATATTAGACCATGTTGTGGTCTAAACCAGTCAGAAAATAGTTCATGTTTACTGGACTTATTAATTATTTACCAGTCAATATTGCCTTTATGGAAAGTGATGAGAAAAGAACTAAGCCTGTAAAAATGCTATGTTAAATCCCTTGGCAGTAAAAACTTCTTGTGCTGCTGTTTGGTGCAATCAGAGCAAAAAGTTAGTCTAGACACCTAGTTACAGAAAAGTGGTTGTAAATTAAAGATAAAAGGTGGGAAGGAACTTTATTCAAGTCAGCCCAGGTTCTTTACGTACGTTCGTTGCTCTAGATCAGATTTTGTTTTGAATTTTCCCAAAAGACTCATTTATAATGTATCTGAAAATAGACGTTTTTTACTTTTTAAATCAAATCTTTCACTCCAGAGTAACTTCTCCTTTATTCAGTTTTTACTTCTGAAATCCAGCTGAAGGGCTGCTGGTAAACTCACCATCGTATCGAACATACCTGGCTCCTGCAATCAATGTCAAGCCTCTGCTGAGAATCATCCATCATTTAAGAGCCAGCTCTGTCTTCATTACCCACATCCTTTTCTCCCACCTTGAGCTGAGGCGTTTTTTTTACTCCGTCTCTCTCACAGACAAAGATCCTGTCGAGAAGTCTTCACCCAGAGTTGCATGTTTTATGTTGCTCAGTCTTGTTGAACCCTCACCGATTTCACTGAAACCCATGAATTTGAAGGCCTAGAACTGCTTTGTGCTTTACTCTATAGTCTGCTGCGTAACTCTGCTGCAACTCTGGTCCCTGCCACGAGCTGCTCAATCATCCTCAAAGCAATCGCACCTTTCTGTCGAGCTGCAGAGTTGTGAGAGGTTTCAGTTTGTGGTGAGCCTCACCTCTGTTTCGAAACACAGCGACAGACAGGGCCGGCCCAAGCCTCCATGGGGCCCTAAGTGAAATGTGGTTTTGGGGCCCTCTAGTTCTGCTAGCAATGTGGACTGGCTGCAATCAGCAGCCCGATCATTAGATCATTCACACACCTGCTATAAACTTATTGCATCTCTGGCAGTGCTGTTTACAATATATACATGTATAATATAGGATACATTTATTGGCCAACTGATTTATCGACCAGTCGATTTCTGGGCGCCGACTTCCTTAATTTTGGGGGATCGTGATCGGCTGATACTTAGATGTGAAGCCCATCTTATCCCTAATCTTATCTTCGTCAGCAAAGGTTTAAAAATCAGCCTCTGTCCTTTTCTGCTCTGCAGTGAGCGGTTTGACTGACAGACCGACCCACCAGGTCAGGTCTGCACGTTTGCAGTCAACAATATTCACCCCACTGTTTCCAACTCACCGACTTTCTTTCTATATTTAGCGACATTTCAGACAAAAAAAATTATATCAGCCAAAATCAAAATCAACTCATTTAAAGTTTCAACTCAGTTTCACACAAATACAAAGACCCTAGCATAAATGTCTGACTGTTGAACTGGACCGTTCCAGGTTGCTATCAAGCTAGCAGCTTTACTAATCTGTTACATTATGTTGCATTACATTACCAAGGCACATTAAAACAAACCTTTATCTTGGCTTTTTTCTATTCCTCCTCTTTCGTTTCTCTCTCCCTGAAGGATAAGTCCTTTTTTTGAGACATTGTTTTGCTAACTTAACTTCTGATAGGAGCTGCTTATTGCACGGGAGCTCATGTTACCGGCAAAGCTTGTGGTACCTACCACGGCCACCAGGGGCCCACAAGAGCATTTTTTTTTTCTTTTTATCCATAGAATAATGATTTCTACATACATTATCAAATATATATTATTGTAAAAACAAATCACTTCATAGTGCAATGGTGTGTTTTTGATATTATAATGACATAGAAATTATTACTAAAAAAAAAAAAAAAATTAGCTCTATTAGGGGGCCCCTTAGTGGCCCTGGGGCCCTTGGCTGCTGCTTAGTTTGCCTTGGGCCGGCCCTGGCGACAGAAGCATACAGAACGTATTGCAGAGGTCTTCTTTGTGGCTTTTTTCACACCTGTTCTTGTGTCTACCATCTCTCTCCTCCCATCACCTCGCTTCTGTCACTCCGCTGCTTCACAGCCACCTCCACCACCTTTCATCTTTTCACACTCCTCCTCTCTCCCACATTCATACACCGATGTGACCGCCTGAACTTTTGTATTTTTGCCCCTTTTGCTGATTTGTTCCCTTTCTTCTGTCCCTATCATTCCACAGGGTAGCTATGGCGACAGCCTCCTCCCAGGTACTCATCCCTGATGTGAACTTGAATGAAGCATTTGATAACTTTGCTCTTGACTTTTCCCGAGAGAAGAAGATATTAGAGGGTCTAGATTACCTAACAGGTAAGGCTTACTGATTTAATTTAAATACAATATTATTTTTGATCACCAGTAAAAGTTTCATTACCGGAGTGTTCTACTTAACATAAACATTCTTTAAAATGATGCTGTAAAATGCAGGGTGAATGTCCGTGAGATGCAGTGTTTGTTAACTGCGATAGCTGAGCCAAAAACTGAACAGAAAATGCACATGTGGGAAAACCACAAATAGAGCTGATTAGCTGTCTTCTTATAGCTTTCTTGTTTCTAATCTGACCTGGGGGGTCACAGTTAAGTTCAAAGCTATTAGTTGTCCTGTCAACATGTTCTCCCACTTGATCTCTGCAAGCTCCTCCAAAGTAATCACTGGCCTCTCGGGAGCTTCTCTGACAAATGCTCTACTTCTGAACTTTGAACTAAATATAAGTTTATGCAACATTTTGAGCAATGTATCCTTTCACTTACATTTTACAACTGCACTACTTGTTGGTCTACAATGTAAATTCCCTGTAAAATTAACACACATTTGTAGTTGTGACAGCTCAATGGGTATGAATACATTTTTACGGGATTGTCCAGTTTAGAGGAACTCTTATTCACAGACTGATTATAAGCTGTCAGGGACTTCCTAAGTATCAGTAAATATCTTCAACCTATTCCTTTGTCTTTTTGATCTTTTAAAAAGAAGCATCACTTAAAAGTAAATCCTGATTTTTTTCTCTCTCTCTCTCTCCATATGTAGCGCCCAACCCGCCATCCATCAGGGATGAGCTGTGCACCGCCTCCCATGACACCATCACCGTTCACTGGACGTCAGAAGACGAGTTCAGCGTCACCTCCTATGAGCTGCAGTACACCATCTACACTGGCCAGACAAATTTCATCAGTGAGTCGAGAGCACACACTCAAACACACACGCATTCAGACAAACGGTTTTGTTGAAGAGAACATGTTTAGACTGTAGAGCCTATAAATGACTATGCCGCAAACCAGAAAATGTTTCCCGGTCGGATAATGTTATGGCTGAGGAGATGTAGTGAAATGACAGGAAGAGTTTATGTTTCGTAATAGCAACACTTTTTGTATGGCTTACAAATTCCAGGGAACCTGCAATTAAAAAAAAATGTAGAGTGTTTTCAAAAGACAAAAGCTCAGTTATAAGAAACCGAAGTTGCAAAAATCAAATCAAACCCCTACTCACCTGGTACCTGAGCTCCTCCAAGGTCTGTGTTTCATTCCACTGCCACAAAAACATAATAGACTGTAAATCTGAATGTTTTTTATTTGCGTTTCTAAGAGTTTATAAGACATCAGTCCAGAGGCTCACACAGGACTGTTCACAACCTCTAGATGTGAAAATGCTGCGTCAGAGTTTGAATGCCTAAAATCAATAGAAGTGAGGTTTTTTTTTTTTTTTTATCAATATGCATTGCTGATAGAAGAGAGCTTGGTCTCTGCCCACAGCAATTAGCAGATCCCACTGGTATTCTAGCTTGTAACTGGAACCCATTCATCATGGGAGAGTCGTCATTCCCAGACTGGAGTTTCAACTTCCCAGGCAAGTCTAATGGGAAAAAACCAAGGGAAGTTTTATTATGCAAGTGCCTGTTAATTCAAAATTCAAAGTTAATTTCTTTATCAGTGGAACAAATACACAAACTTATTTCTCAGGGGATTTTTTTTTTGTTTGTTTGTTTAGGTTTTTTCTTTTTTGTATTTTCCAACAAGCATTGCTGAATGGTAAATTAAAGATCCTCCATATTATAGAAACAGGTTTTTTTTTCAATGACAGTCTTACAGTCTTCCCAAATAAATATCTTATTCAGCCTCGATGATTTAAGAAAACAATCACCCACTACTTTACAAACACTGTGCACGTTTTATTTCCAAAGGGGTTCTATTAGAAGATAAAGTAGATTCTGAAATTAATCCCTAAAAGCCCCAGACAAGCAACAATTTGTAATTTCTGATTTACTATGACTAAGCTAAACTGCAAAAGCAGAAAAGCTTACTGTAGAGGAGTAAATATGTGGGAAACCGCCAGGTGCTGCTAATCAGAAGCTCCTAATTAACTAATCATCAGCAGGTGTGAGTTCATTTACAAAAGCAGGAGAAGTTCTTTTTTTCATTCTGAAGTATATTTGTATGTTAATATAGTGCTATGGAAGAATGCCAACAGTGTTTTAGCTGTTGTTTCTGATTGGTTGATAAGATTCGGTGGTTTAGATCTAATACTGTTGACCATGTGTTAGGAGATGGTCCGCCTGCAATCTCAGTCCAAAGTATGCCTGAGCGATGCTTAGAGATAGTCCAATAAACCTGAGTGAAATCTCAGAGTATGCATGTCTCATTTTAAGTGTTATAATATTTGGAAGGGTTGTTGAAGAGAAAGTGTTAGAACATACCAGAAAAAAAGATTGGTAAAGGCTAAAGTAATCTCCTTTAGGAAGATTTTTTTTTTTTCAATATGGAGCCACATGGTTGTTTTCCACACTGAAAGTCAAATGTACCTGCACAAAAATCCTTTACTGGTTGCTTTTGAAAGATATTTAATCGTGATTTATAACACAGTTTCCAATATCTCAATCTTTACAAGTAGTCTTACAGTTAAGACCCCTCCTTTTTTTTTTTTTTTTTTTTCTTTCCCTGAAGGTTTTCATACCTCATGGGATGTAGAAGTTGGGTCATGCTGTCTTATGAACTGTGCCTTTTGCAGGATCATCCAGGCATAGCAGTAGAAAATAGAGCTGGCAATTAAGGTCAGATTTCAAGGAAAGCTGTAGTAGGCAGTGTCAAAACTCTTTCGCCCCCCCCAAAAAAAACCAAGATTTTTTCTTTGCAAACTTTGGCCTCTACATGTGGTATGCCACAGCTCAACAACCGTTTGCCTCTTTGTGAGGAATGGAGGCGGGGCTGGGGGTCAAAGTTGATCTGCCACTGACATCCTAACAGACGGGTGTGTATGAAGCCAGACAGCACAGTGAAAACAAACCCGATCCAAATGCTGATGCCCTTGTCACTCAACTGATAACACAACACCGGGATGGTATTTACAGGGATGACAAGCAAAACAAAGGTGATATACAGCACAACAGCTGTGTGAAAATAGACTTATGTCTTCCTGACTCATTCAGTTATTGGCCAGCTGTCATCTGGGATCATTAAACACACACGAGCATTTTCAAAAGTTTCAGTTTTATGTGGAGCACCAGTAATTAGGATTCATTTTACAGCCACAGGAGCTGGACACCTTCCAGTAATTATGTTGATCATGAACACCTCCTTACAGCAGAGAACTGTAAGTTTAAATGTGAGGCCATCTGCTGAAAGCTGTTAATGGGATTGTAAAATCATATAATTTCTAATAAAAGAGACTTAATTACAACCTGTTAATGCTGCGGGTATTTTCAGGTGTCCTAGGATCCTGATCCTGATGGTTTTTCACACAAAGGTTCCACATTGGTATTAAATATTACTGGCACAGTTACTGACCTGTTTGAACAAAGATGAATAAAGCAAACAAATTGCTCAGCCATTTTGTTTACATGCTAAATGTTTAATAGAAATTAAACATTTCTGTCCAACGATGACTGTTTTTAATAGTGACATCCATTCTCAATAAATGTAAACAGGAATTGTGATTCTTGATTTACAGTATCTGCTAAAAGTCACATTGAAACTGAATGCAGCATAACAGATAAAGTTTCATTTTAAAGAATCTGACAAATTATTTAAAATATTTACTCTAAGTTACTCTTAATCCCTAATAAAAGAATAAAATTCTCCTTTATGCTTTCCTTGTTTATTCTAGGTTTCAGAAACCCGAACCTGTGTTGTAAATAATTTAGTGTAAAATCATCCAACTCATATTCAGTCTGCTTTTAGATTTTTAACCAATGCAGTCCAGATTGCATTAAAAACTGTGAAATGTGACTTTAATTTAGCACCATCTCAGGAACCCTGAGAGAGGCATGAGTTTCAGAGTCATCAGCCAATCAGGTTGTTTAGCCATATTTCCTTACAGTGCTTACACTACACAACAAAATGGGTGTCCTGTGGAACGGGCATGTAAATAAAAACATATTTTGTGCAAAAACAACATCACTTGTTTTCCCCCCTGGAGTGCTTGTGCCTTCCCGCCACCCAGTGCCTCCCGTGGTGGGGAGCCATAGCGGTCCAATCAAAAAACTGCATTTGGAACAGAAACAATGTTCTAAACGTCTTCTGGAATAAATGTAGTTCATGTACTGCTCTCCCAAATAAGTATGTTTATGATGCCCTTCAGTGCTTTTATAAAGTGCAATTGTAATAAACCAAATCTTAATCAGTAGAGCTGCCGGCCTGAAGCAACACGCTGGGGCTTCATTAGATAATCGACACTAAAGTTGGTTTGCTTTCAGAACTTCTATGAACAGAAAGAAAAGAATCTGCTGTGGGGGAGGAAACAAATACGAGACCAGGGGAAAATAATGGATGTATAGAGCTGGAGAAAATTACCACTTACCAATATGAGGAGGCTGTCATTAATGTACATAAATATGCACATTCATGCATGTTCCCACACACACACACCTGTGCCTCTTTACTCTTTGATCCTTTCATCATCTCTTCCACTCTCTGCTCTGTAGCCTGACATTTCTCCATCTAACCATGCAACTCAAGTGCCCTCGCCATTTGAAACATCAGGATACATTTCAGCCATGAAACTCCGAGTGACTCAGAAATTCAGCGCTTTGCTGCCACAGAGTCCTCGGAGATTCATGGTGGAAACCGAGAAAGAGAGAAACCCATTAAGTCTGCCATGCCACTTGAGTTCTCCAATATAGCTTTTCTCTTAAACTTTCCAAGTGGCTAAATGCTCCCAGCTGATGTCCATCCACAATCCCTTTGCCCCGGGCTTCAGCTCCTCAAGGGAGGTAGGAGTTGGGTCAATGTGTCAAAACATCGTTTTACAGTAGAAAATGGTTACAAAATAAGGTCAAAGAAAAAGAAAATGTTATCTGTAATCCTGAGCAAACACACACACACATGCACGCTCGTGCCTCAGGACAGTTTTTAGAGAGGCCATTTAACCCGACAGTGATATTTTTGATCTTCAGCAGGAAGCCGGAGTACCTGGGGAGAACGTACACACGTGAGGAGAAAACATGTCAACTCCATGCAGGAACACCCCAGGCTTATATTCAAACCTGGGGCCTTCTTTACCCAAGGGGAAAATTTGTAAAACGTCAAGCGGTCTTTCTATTTCTGCA
The DNA here is from genome assembly GCF_001443285.1 of Poecilia latipinna. Taxonomy (NCBI): domain Eukaryota; kingdom Metazoa; phylum Chordata; class Actinopteri; order Cyprinodontiformes; family Poeciliidae; genus Poecilia; species Poecilia latipinna. The sequence goes on along the minus strand of NW_015112616.1, from coordinate 681,179 downwards.
AGCTGCTGTAGCATGAAAAGAAGAATAACTAAGTTATGCTGTGTTGCTTCTAACTGTGGTCTGTGAAACGTGGAGCATCGTGTGGGCTCTCGGAAAGACGCAGAGATGGAAAGGGAGTCGAGGTTGATGTGAAGGGAGGTTTTCGTAGCTCAAAATGAAAATGCCGTTGTCACTTAGTGGATAGAAACCAGTACGTATCTTAAAGGCATGACAAGCAAGACGAAGGTGGCATACAGTGCAAACGCTTCGGGAAAACGGGCTCAATCAATCAATTAAAACCTCACTTTATGAAATATTTCTCAGTAATCTAGGGGCCTATAGCGAGGCGGTGTTAATGGCCTAGTGAGTTAGGCTTATGTTCTCAATGATTCATATCAGTGTCGATGGATTTGTTGAATTATTAACATAATTACCGGTGGAGAAAATCTGAATCACTGTGGCCGAGCAAGCACAGTGTTTTCCTCCAGAAGGAAGTGGAAAGGGTGACACGTCCACGCTCACATGCAGGCACACTGTTAACTCTGTGTTGCATCATCAAAGACAAACCCACTTCCTTTCCCAGGATACTTTGTGCTGCAGTTCCCTCCTCACAGGCACACACACATACAGTACTGGAGAAGTACACGTGCTTGGTGTTTGGATGCACATTGCTCTTTTTTTTCACTATTTTCTCTTTTCTTCTTTATTTTTGCACATTGCTTTCAAGTACAGCTTTCTTTAAAGGAGGAGCACTTCAGTCAGGAAACCTCCTTGGTGTCTTCTGACCTAATTTAGCAAAAATAGAAACTTTTGAAATCAGAAGTGTTAGCAAAGAGTTCAAACGTTTAATCGTTCCTCTCTACTCCATTCTTCTTTTATCTTTGAAGGCCTACATAACATTATGTATAGGAGATGCTGACAAATGATAAATTGTGCAAAGGATCACTTGATCTGTGGGAAGGAGCAAACTGCAAAACTTTCGTGCCTCGTTCAAGTTTGACATTGCATCTTTATTTTCTTCCTCTATCATCTCTAAAGGAAGGTGAAAACCCCTGCATCCTCCTTTGCCCAGATAAAAATGTAGTTTTAAGAGACGACCCCCCCCCCCAACCCGCCTCTCATTCATTCTTAAAGCCGGCTAACTTTTAAAGGCCTTATTTGCGTCCCATGACGTATGTATATTTACAAGCAGACTCTCTGCCATTACTTATGCATGCTGTTTCCATCTGGCTCAATAATTTACAACGCATCCTAACCAGAGGGGACAAAGTAAGTATGGTCCTGAGAGCTGTACCCCTCTCAGAGCTTATATTTCTCTGTAATTGTGCAGGAGGAAGGAAAGAGGAGACGGTTCATCTGGTAGTTATTTCACTTTTTTGACTGCTAAAGTTTAAATGAGCTGCCAGGATTCTCTGGCTCTTTGTGTGAGAGCTCCCTCCAGGAAATTTGCTTTATAATCCTCATTTATTGTTGCTACGGCCACATTTACTTTCATGTGTGAGATTTATTAAAAAGTAAATGTTTGTCAGTATTTCTAAGCAATGTAACCTATTTTCATGAACGGCGGTGCGCTACAACTTAATGCCACAGTGCGGTTTTCTGTATTAAAATAGATGCATAATGCAAGCACAAACTTCACCATTAAAGGAGTTGTTCTTTTATGGTTCATCCAGACCTTTTATAACTGATGCTGCAGTCAAAACGTTTTTAAAAATGTTGAGTATGTTTGTTTTATTATAGTTACGTCTTTGGGCACAATATGTAACTTTCATTGTAAAATAAAAATTTCATCTTATTTTTAGATTAACATCTCAATATTTCTCTCAATACATATAAAGTGCTTTGCAAAGGTATTTTTTATTTTAATGGTACTTTATCTGAGAAACTAAAATTCACTTTGTTATGTGGGGTGAAATAACGATGCACCTCACTCTTACCACACGATGCTCGGCATGAAACATGGTAGTGGCAGCAGCATGCTGGGAGGATGCGTTACATCAGCAGACACACGAAGCTGTCGAGAGTTGATTGGAAGACACGTGAAGCTGCATAAAACACTATTTTCAATTAAAAATGCTCCAGAACAAATTGACAGTATGGCATAAAATCATATTTTATGAAAAAGAGTAGCCTGTCGCATAACAGTGCATCAGTGAGATGTGAAATATTCCCCCTTACATTTCACCAAAAGACAGGGAACATGAACAACCCTTTAAAAGTTACATTCCTCCTTAGCTCTGAGCTCAGATTTCTTTTTTCTACTTAAAAAGGTTCACATCTCAGACACCAAGAGGACTGTTTGCAACAGGTGGATGTGGCGCTAACCTATGATTACTAACCCTTCACTCTGAATGAAAGCATCCACCAGCTGTGGTCATGTTGGTATTACCCCTGCTCTCGTACATTTAAGCATTAAAGGGTATCACGCTCTTGCCTGGAGGCGATTACTTATAGTACCTTTGATACTTTGAACCGATTGTTCCTTTTGCCGTATGGTTTCAGCTCAGTGAACACACTGGATTGCCTCCTGGGTACTTGTCGCAATAACTCTGTTAGAATTGTAATGGCATATATCTGTAGGTGCACATAAATGTTGCATAACTTTTAGGAATCGCCTCTTAATGTGCAATAACTAACTCGAGGTTTTCAGAAAGAAAATATCGCTCTGTTCCAGTTGGATATGTGGGAGAATGTTTCTGTTGCTGTAACCATCAGTAGAAAATTATTTTCAGCAAGACTTTGTGCAACTTTCAGACATCAAGAAAAATTTAATACTTATCCACTCTGCGTGTGTGTGTGTGTGTGCGTGTGACCTCCACCAGGTCTGTACAACTCAGCAGACAGCTGGATGATTGTACCGAACATCAAGCAGAACCACTACACGGTGCATGGCCTGCAGAGTGGCACCCGTTATATCTTCTTCGTCAAGGCTATCAACCAGGCGGGAAGCCGCAACAGTGAGCCGGCCCGCCTCAAAACCAACAGTAAGTCGGAGCACATGTGACACTTCTTTGGGTTTTCTATGAATATTTACAAGCCTTGTTAATTTTGTTTTGGATTACTACTCCCGCTGCAAGATTTCTTGTCTGTGTCATTTGTGTTTAATAACTTGCAGACGCTCACAAGCGTTTCTCAGAGATCCGTGTTTGATTAATAAAGAGTTCGGAGAAGTTTTGGATCAGGTCGATCCTCAACAGATCATTCTTTAATCTTTTGCTGAGATACATAGTAGTTGCTATGAAGGAGTGACATGTGTCCAGTTTGACACATAATGGTGAAGCTTGTAATGTTTTGTGATTATATAAAACCCAGTATGGTGTGTAGTAATTTTGTGTTACATCCACTTGAGCACTTTTTTTATTTTTAAATTTTTTGTTTGGGCGTTAATCGGAACTAGTGGCAATGCAAAACATGCTCAGCAGAAGGATCAAGAAAAGAGTGGGTGCAGAGTTCCTCATTTTTTCCTGTTACTCACCGATACTTTTAGTGAGTTAGAAGCAGATTCAGTGTTTTTTTCCTATCACACCGTAATGGATGTTGCACGATCCACAGTGGTGCTGTATTACACAAACAGCACCTCAGTATTTACTCATCCTGCAAAAACGGCTGCTGCATTTTAACGCTGAATCAGACAAAGTTGTCTTTGCAGCATTATCTATTTCTTTTTGTACCAGGACATAATGTGGGATAGATATTTTCTTTCTAATGTAAATGTTTTTATTGATGTAACAGCTGCTCCCCTGTAAATTGCAGATGTGTTTTTGGTTTTTCTTTTATCTTTTTTTCTCCCAAAAGCTGTTTTGCTTCCTGCAGAATTATGATGCCTTTGCACTGAACTTTTTCTTTATACTTTGTTCTGCGTCCAACGCTTGTTATCAGTTTGCAGGATGAAAGACTGAAGAAGCAAAGGAAGTAAAAACTCACAAACTGTAGGTCAATAATGTGCATAGATTCAGAAATACTAACAGCCTTTTGGGTGTAGTACAGATGGAAATTTTGTGCTTCTGTATAATCACTGAAAATTATAATATGATAAAAATGATTTCTGATGCGCAAGAAAACCCCCTCATCACTTATTTTTAATTACAGGGAAATAGCTGCTCATGACACATTATGAATTAATATTATTGTTAATAGACTCTGCCTATGAAACCCAATGTGGAATATATACATCGGAGAGGTAAAAGCCAGACTTGCTTCTGTCAGGAACCTGTCTGTGGCATTTAGGATTAACTGCAGTGGGAAAATGCTCAGCTTTGTGAAATGGGTGTGTTGGAAACTGTCAAAGTGAAGGCAGGTTTTCTCCTTCCTCCTCTGACAAATAATCCTTCTTTCCTAACCAACTCTGTTTTGTCAATTCAGCACAAACTTCTTAAAGACCTTTTTGTTCGTCATCATTCATTTCATCTCATTGGTTCAAGGGATTAGTATCAATGACTTCAGTCGTTATCGACTGAGAGCAAGCAAAGGAGGCACAACTGCACACTAACTTCTGTAAAACCTGTGCAACATTCAATGACGCCACATAAAACGGGGGGTGAAATGTGGTTTTGTTCACATAACGGCATGACATTATGGCAATGTCATTATACCACTCAAGAGGATTGAGTCCCTGGAGAAGTAATTGATAAAATGTACTAAGTAACAGCACTAATTAAGTAGCTGACTTTGTAATTGAGGTCATTTTCTGATGTAATTCTCAGAAGTTTATTTGCTACAAGAAAAAAACAATCAAATAATTATATATATGTCTGTAGCATGAATGTCAAAAGACCGGAGTGTAAACATCTTGTCTCTGTTTAGCCCGACTATATTGCAAGACCAAACACGTAGCTTAATTGGTTTATTTGTACATCAACTCTACAAAGTAGAAAAAGAAGGGGTGTTTATCAAGGTAATGGTCGCAGATAATGAAGCCTGTTTCAGAGCGAAAACTCAATTTCTCAAAGGGAACGTCAAGGTCTTTTTTGGCAGTGGAAAATGTTATTTCTGGTTCTTTTTTCTCAATGCATATGGACCCTTTGAGTTTGCTCTATGTTTACTTTTTCTGCTTTGATATGCAAGATATCTGTAATTTGAAAAACCTTATCATGCTGCAGATAATTTTCACAAACATCTGACAGTAAAGAAGATATAGAACTTCGTTTCATATCTTAGGTTGATTTTATTTGTTAAGAAATTGCCAAGAATTTCTGTCAGAGTTCACATCCATTTATTTTCATTTAGTTTTTTGTCTGGAACAAGAAAGGTTGTTGATAAATGTTACGACAAAAAACTTTTCATAAACAAAATAACTCTAGCCTGGCTTAATGGAAGATGTTAGTGTAATTACAGATGTAAAACATGAGAAGCTATTATCCTTCAGCTCTGCTGCCTGTGTTCAAAGTAACAAGCTAGTGGGAAATCACACTCTACTTAGCACACGGCTTACAACAGTTCATCATGCTACCTCAAACCTCATGGATATGTGAACATGTAACTCTTAAATAAGGCAGTCTTGTTTCTAAAATTAGGTTTGCAAAATCGTTGTTAACATTTTATTCTGCATGAATCAGAATTTAATAAAAGTATGATTTTGGCCTAGCAGATGAAACAGTTGGAGATCTCAAAGTCCATGTAGCCTTATTCTTTGAAATTGATCCATACATTTGATTTCTAAATGACTACATATTGTAATGTCCGCATCATGCTTTATTAAGTGCATGCAGTGAAAACTGGAATATGTTATTCGAACAACTTTGTCTGGATTATATGTCTTGGCTAAAATAAATGAGTTTCTAAAATACAAAATTAGGCCATTCTAAAATTTCACAAGTGTAAGTTTTAGCTTTCGGAAAGATGGCTTCACATTTGACTCTAGATACTTTATCAGAAGAGTTTATAGCTCAGGTGAAATCTTTAGTTTAATTTGGGTCTTTATATTATTCTCTTAGTATCAATAGTCTTTGTCCTTGTAGCACATGTAAGCAACTGTTCTTCCTGTCATGAAGTTCTCTAAATTAGAAGTGTAGCTTTTGGGTTTTTGATGATTGGATTTAATATCTCTCTAAAATAAAAAGAAAATATATTTGTAACAGAAATTTTTATTTTATTTTATATCTTTCAAGAGAAATGACCTTGTTCTATGAATGCTTTACTTAATGTAAATTCTGTTCTGCTTAAGAAATGCAAGATTTGCTTAATTGTTGAAAAAAATGAAAGCTTTTGGTAGGAGTCTAATAGTGAAGGGAAATAAATGACACCAGGGACAAAAAATGGATTAAAAAAAAAACTAGTCAAAACATATATCAATAGTACACTAAAGTTACTGAAAAAATATTTACCATATGGTTATATAATATCCAGTACAAATATGGCACAGTGATGATGGATAATTCCCACTCCCTACTTCTTCTTGTACTCAGTGATGCGAAGGGAAAGCTTGTCCACCCACAGCCAACGTGAGTCGAGATTATGAGCCTGTGATTGTCAAACAGCTTTTTCCCAAAGCTGTGATGATTTAGACCAGTGTTTTTCAACCACTGTTCCGCGGCACACTAGTGTGCCG
>NW_015112616.1:610423-670323 GCF_001443285.1 Poecilia latipinna | reverse complement strand
CGGCACACTAGTGTGCCGCGGAACAGTGGTTGAAAAACACTGATTTAGACAAACCATCAAAATAACAGGATAAAAAAAAACACGCATATGTTTATCCTCAAGATTTTACAGTTTGTTTCCATCTCCTCACATGTTTGTTTTTTTTCTGTTTTCTTTCCAACTCTCTCCTATTTTATCACAGTATTCAGATTTAACAGCTTTAGCCATCTGTTCATATAAAAGCTGAGCTTGGATTAAAACGGGTCACGAAGGTCACAAACATCTCACTTGCGCACCTTGCCGCTTCGCAGGCTCTGCTGTAATAGCAGGTTTCTTTCCTCTCATCTTGTCTGTAGCCTGATTGGGAGGATTAGCTGCCTCAGGAAGCCTTCAGCCTAAGCTCTTCATTATTTGGGTAAAAGATGCAAAGCAAACAATATTGTGACATGACGCACAGCTACACCCTGAACAGCCACATCATCATCACAGTCCTGTCTTTTCAGTGCAGCAACTCAGAGTGTATTAAAATGATACAGTTAGCACCATTGTGTCTTTTCCAACACACTATGCAACGGTCCAAAAGAAAAAACAAGAAAAGTACTTATTTAGTATCAAATATGTTTTTTAGAGAGTATTTCTATTTAAATAGATGAGGCTTTTTGTCAGATTAAAATGGGTCATAAGGCTATGTTGAGTTCTCAACATATAACATTTGATAATAACTAGGTCGGTGCAGTTTTCTCAGGAATGTATGCATGTAGTAAACACAGCACAGTAATGATCTGTTTCAGTTTAAGAAAAATACTAAGTACACTGGACAAATATTATGGGGGCTGACCAGTTAGAAACCTGTATGTATTTTGGTATGCAACGCTTTTAAATCTTCATTTTTACCTTCTATCAGTTTATCACCAGTAATTCAGAATTACTAATGAGAAAAAGCCTTCTCTTCTATTTTTAACAGATTATTTTTATGCTGTTTTATGTAGAACACACACTTATGGCTTAATCAGAGCTCCTGCAAAACACAGAACCAATAATTTTGTCTCAAATAATTTACTAAAGTGTTTCCAGTTTAACTGACAAGTTGTCAGACAATAGAGATTTGAGTTGCATGTTGGACCAAACAGGTTTTAGTCATCGTATCAGCATAACGATTTATACCTTTGAGCCACAGTCAAACAAAAATGTATTATGGTTAAAAAAAAAAGATGGAAATTGAAGCAGAAGATTTTATGTGAAATTTATTCCTCATTCACAAAGGCATACTTATCCAATTCACACTTTTCAATTTGAAGACATTTTTTAGATGGTGGCATTCAAATCAATACTGTTGATGTCACCGAATCCCATTTCATACCTGAATATTACATTAGCACACAACACTAGCCAACAAAATTTAAGACTTCATGACAAGCGTATGAAATCCAAGGGCATTAAACGAGATCCGGTAAAAATCTGCACACCTGAGTTTGTTTACTGGTCTTTTGAATGAGTACAAAGGCTGATAAATTACATCTAGTGACGTCTGAAAACAGCAGGATGTGCAGCTTAGCATTTAAATCAAGAACAAAGATTGTATTGTAGAGAAGTCAAACATTGGAATTAGGTTTCAGCGCTTTATATGCAGCATTTTATAACAAGCAAAAGGACGGGACTGGTTCCAACTGAGAGGTTCTGTTTTTTTTTTGTTTGTTTTTTTGTTTTGAATATCTTCTGGGGGCTTTACATCCCATCACGTGGAATCCAACGACTTTGATTGAAACATTTACAATCATGTCTGGGTGTGCTCTGCAGCTTTTTGGGTCAGTCGCAGCAGCCATTCGTTGAACTCAGAGAGGCTGAAAGTGAGCAGTGGCTCTAATGCCGTCCTTTAGAGGAAGTATCAGTGAGCTGCTAGGTGCTCGCGGTCAACATGCAAAGTAACTCTCAGTTTTCCTGAAAAACACATGAATAACGCATGATGAATAAGAATGCGGTAGAGACGAGGGTCCACGCTTGCATGTGTGGTAGCGTGTGACCTTTTATCAGCGCGCCTGCACTCCTGCATTTACCTCAGAGTGAACCGTGACCAGTTTTCTACATCACTGTCTTTAGAAATGAGCTGAGAGAGCTATAAAGAGACTGAAAGAGGGAGTATGAAAGTGGATAAAAAAGTGAGAAAAAGAGAGCGTTGAGTGAATAAAAGACAGCAAATGGCTCTTTGCACAGATGTGGGCTTGGAGAGTTCAGGACCATTGCTGCGCTGCTTTTTAGCCATTTACAAAATCCAGGAATTTGCAAAAAAGTAAAAGGGAGTAGGTAAGCAAATAGTAATGTTATCAAAATAAAGATTAAAATAATTTATACCATGTTTTACATGTTTCACTCAATCAGCTTTGATTTCAATTTATTCAAATAAATGTAGAAAAATCCATACAATGTATGTAAGATTAGAGAAGGAAGGTGTGTGCCACCGCTCTTTCTTAAAAAAAAAAAAAGCCAATATGATAACAATCTTAAGTTTGGTGTTAAAGCACCATATTTTTTGCGCTCATAAGCATGAAATTGAATTAAGCTTGTAAATGAATTCGGTCAGAGCTTATTAAGGCAGCGGCTGAGAAAACAACCCACATTATTCAAAATGGCTTTTATTAATTTGCGCTTTGCCTGTGCTTTTTACTTCATTATCTGTCTCTGCAATTAATTATATCAAGAGCTAGAATATATACACCGCATTTGCTGAAAATCCTTTCCCTTATTAGCTGGATATATACTGTGCCCTTGACATATGGAAACAGCCATAATAATAAAAATGTGGAAGTCTAAGAACCGGGACACATTTTCATCTCCTGTTCAGCACAGCGCTGATTGGTCAGGACATTAGCAGTATTTTTTTTATACTGAATGAACTTTGATAAGCTTTTCACATTTCTTAATTTAAAGCTGTAACTTTCATTCACTTGTCAGGTGACATTACCTTTAGGTGTGAAGGCTGACAATGTAAACTTGAGAAAAGGCCAGTCATCTTATAAAGAGAAGCTGGATATTAATTAGGAATGCTTTCAAGTTACCTTAAACCACCGAGAACCGTAACAGTCACCTCAGTTTTTTTTTTTTTTTTACGTTTTTCTTTCAGGCTCTATCAAAAGTCTTTCTAATTTTTTTTTCTATCATTGCTCCCTAACAACGCCTTCCCAGACCGTCACATGGTGCAGTTGAAGAAGCACATAATAACGACGGGCAGCTGTCTTTGCTTGATGCTTCTCAGTGGGTTTTCCTTCTTATCAGACAGACAAATACATGATTTTAGCTGTAAAAGGAGAGAAAATGTGATAGATAAACTCAGATCCCCTGGAAGTTTTCTAATCACACCCATCCTGTACCTTGTTCTATAACTGATTAATTTATAATCTCACTAGAGTGCAGCTGCGTTTCATGTGGAGCGCCTCTGGATTACATACCACGTTACATATGAATTAGGTAGTCAGAAGACAACTGGCAGGCAGCCATGTATTTTAATTACATGAGTGGATTTGTGAGTTCAGCAGGGATTCAGGAATCGGTGTGAGGTTGCACGTGTAAAGAGAACGTTCCGAATTCCTCCTGCTGCTGTTTCTGCTGCAGCGATTGTTTAGGTATGCAGAAAAATGTATCGTTTTTTTTTTTGTTTTTTTTTCGATCTCGGCCTTGTTAGTTGCAGCTTAACCTATCCCTTAGCAAAAATGCAAGCAAGAAAAATTGCACAGATGAAATAGTCAGTTACTAATAGGATGTCCCACTGCAACATTTCCAGCATGTTCCCAGCAGAATGAGCCTGGAATGGAATTACAGCACAAACGCGTTTCTTCAGCTGTGGCCTCTTTCAGCTCATATCTCTTCCCTGCCGTCGATGTGGCTTCTTTTTTTTTGTGTGTGTGTGTGTGTGTGTGTGTGTGTGTTTGACAAGTTTCCATTTAGGATTTCTGAGTCTTTAACAATGCAGGGCTCCAAGACAGTATAACAGAGTTGTTATCACCTCTGCAGACAGCCAGATAGACTTCTAATTACTGCTGTATTACTGCAAAGTGGAAGCAGACTAATGATAGTCCATGAACAAACGTCCAGATTGTAGAATATGCTGTTCCAAATTCCCATCTTATCTTTATTGTTTTTGTTCCAAATTCTGAGCAAAAGCTGTGCAGCAGGATGATTGATTCGCTTGTGCTGCTATCGGCACCAATTCGCTTTCTACGGAGGAAATGTGTGTGTGTTGTTTACAATGGAAAGAGTATTTGAAAGGGGTTTGGAATCAATTTTTTTTTTTTTTTGAACATCCACTGAGTTTGTACTAGTCTTCTCTCTAATATGCTGTATATCTCCACACATGCCTTCTTTGTGCCTCCAGCCGTGTAGCACACCAGAGGAAATCACATTCGGCATGTTCTCCGGGTGCTGCTTGCAAACACCAGCGTCCTCCCTGTGAGTTTGGATCTGTTCATTTCATGGCAGCTCTGCAAATATGAAGGCGCCCCGGTGACATAAGAAGCAGTCGGAATCATAGAAATACACATTTACTGCAACAAGTCCAGCACTCGGCTCAGAGCAAAAGAGACAAGGTTCCTATACATGATATGGTAGTTTTTCAAGTCTGGATGACGAGGGAACAAGTTGAACATTTTTGACTTTATTTTTTTATTCTGTTAGCTAGAGAATAAAAATGACAAACTCAGCCAAAGCATGTAAGTAATTTCCTATACATGCAATTTGTTCTAAGGAAATAAGATAACACAAGTTCATTACATAAACTTGCAAGCTGCGTACAGACATGTGAATAAAAACTTATTGGAAATAGGATATAAAATAAAGATTTTTTTAATTGAGCATAATTAAATTATACAATATTTTAGCCTCTTTATAATTATGTAGAAGCATAATTAGCACGTTACACACCCAAAGTAACGTAAAGAGAAACAAGACCATTAAGACATTAAAACACGTACAATAAAACCGATAGACACAGACAAAAATAAAAAACAGGTACTCTTTTATTTGGTATGATTACAGGTATGACATGTAAGTAGGAAGGGACAGAATGGCAAATAATCTAATTAACCTTTTGAGATAATAAGTGAAGTTTAAGTCTGTTTCCTCATAAGAAGCAGTGGGAACTTCGGCGGTGCTCGATAGCTGAGAGACTCGGAGTGTTGAACATGCAGCCCGGAGCCTTTTCCCCAAGTTAAGATAACTTTATATTTATCACAACACTCTGATACCGTCTGGGTGCTTCAAATCAGAGACAATGTGTTACATGTCAACAAAGGCCACCACAGAGGAGAATCTGGCAGTGTCTCAGCATCGGGAGCTTTTGACGCAAGATTAAAGACAGATCGCGACCAGTTTGCGATGGCATCAGTTAGTACCACGAGACGTTTTTTACATCAACATCTTTGCACTCTTTGTGCTTCTTGCTCTGCGCTTTTTTTCTCCTCTTCCCTGCTCAAACCCAAAGTAATGCAACTCGTTATCATTTCTATGTGAAAGAAGCCTATTGCTGTCAGGGACGGGACAGAAGAGTTGAGTTTTCAGCACCAATGAGAAGAGAATTTGTGCAAAAATTACAAAGTGAAATCCTTTTTGGTTTTGGTTTTTCTTAATCATAGTTTATTGTCAGTACTAAGTAACACAAAAGCCAAAGATTTTATTACATTTTTTTAATGCCCTTACAATGTGAAAATACAGGAGAGCATTTAATTAACTAAATATCCACTGCTGTTCACTGCTGGACGCGAGTGTCCACTTTCAAATCTACATGTTTTAAAATGAGGTTATGGTGAAATATAATCTAAATCTGAAATGAGTTTACAAAGTGGAAATCTTATCCAGTTTGAGAAACAGATCAAAAACCTTCACAGTTTTTTTTTTTGTTTTTTTTTTTACTGGAGTTAACAATCTGCCATCACCATAGCCAAACAGTTCTTTTAGCGGTACCACCTTCATCCGTTTAACTTATGGTGGAAATTTGCTCTGATCGGCTTTCTGTGTTTCAAGAATCAGGCTGGCTCCTAACATTTCCCCTCGGGAACTTGCTATACTGTATACATACATTTGCACATAGTTGATGTTGTGTGCATGCGTGTGTCTGCTTGTCCTCTAATGTCATGTGCGTCTCCCCTTCCCCAACCTCAGGCCCAGCCTGAGCTCTCAGGAGTCATCCCCTGGAAAGGCATGACAGAGCCCCAGTGTTTGGAAATGGCTGCGCTGGCAGCGATAAGCAGTTCAAAGAAGAGAGCGCATTAATGTAATTGGGTGCCAGCAGCACATTGGCCTCATCGTCTCATATATGCACACTCGGTGACACACAGTCACCACGCAGATTATTGGAGAAGAGTGTCTGAGAGTGGTGAGAGGATAGAAAGGATGAGAAGGAAAGAATTGGAGAAAGAGGGAGAGGAAGAGAGAGAGAAGGAGGGAAGGGCAGATAGTGAGAGGAGAGGAGGAGTCGGGGTCCTCATTGTGTTGCTCATTAAGCCATGGGAGACTCTGAGAGGCTGAGAGATGAGATGAGAGGTGTCAGAGTTAAATGTCAGGTCTGGTAGGGATGTGACTGACTTAGTCGAAGCCACATACACACGCTGACACGGACACCGAGAGGTAGCTCAGTGGGGCTCCTCTGTCGCTTCTACAGACTCCTATTATCCCCTCAGCTTCCTCGCTCTCCCTCACTCTTTAGTCTCCTTTTCTCTGCCACTCACCTAGTTTGGCCCCCTCAATTTTTCCACCCATTACACCCAAATTACTGGTGTCATTGCAAACTGAATACTTACAGCCGGATAGAAGCGTTTCCACTGAATTGCAGCAGTTCCTACCAACTGCGGTGGAAGTAAAGGCCATTTCCTTCAGCTAATTTCCAAGTCTGTGTGATTGGAGGAACAGAGGGAGATGCCGGGTGACTTCCTTCACTGTTATGAAATGTTTTCACCAAAGGCAGCGCGGGCCTTTGAAGTTTCGACTCTCTCGCCCTTGTAATTCAAACAGTCTCCTCTTCTGTTTCTCCCTGTGAGTTCTCTGCAAGCACTTCTCACCCTACTTTTTGTTTATTCACTTCTGCTGCTGCTGCTGCTGCTGCTGCTGCTGCTGCTGCTGCTCGAACTTAAATTCCTCTTCTTGTTTCTATTTTGGTTCATGGCTCTTTCTCTTTCTGGTCCTTTTTAACTCTACAATCTTGGGCGACTTTGTAATTCAAAGAGCAAACACAAAATGATTAAAGTAGAACAGCGAAAGGAGTTTGATGCATTATTGCGTTAAAGGGATCCGAAAAGTCATTTCTGAATACTTAACCTCTGCTATTACTTAACTAGTAACTGTTACTACTTTGAAACACATGGGCTTCAAAACAAGTTCGCTTTGGTCTCAGCCAAGTGCAGGTTATCCTCTCTTTTTGCCAGTTCACAAATTTACAGCATTCTGTCTATTATTATTTGTCGGAGCCAAATCTCCAATAGATAACAGTATATTACTTTGAATTGTTGATTGTCAGAAGAGGAAGTGACTAACGTATGTTTCATATGAAACATCCAGCTCTCGACAGCACTATTATGAATCAAAAAGATTTATGATCTGCCAGAGGGACAGAGTGACCAGAACTAGCTAAAATATGAAAAGCACAAATGTAAAAACAATTCATAAGTACTTAAAAACGTCTATTATCATCTGAGAAATGTACACAATTTTAGCATTCACAGTGTATAAACAGATGGAACATTTTGTAGACGTATTATTTGCTTTGAATTCCCTCATGCATGCTTTCTCTGGGAATTTTGATCACCGTACTAATCTGCAGACTAATAGTTAGCCCAGTGGCCTAACGTTACTTTTTTTCTTGTCTGTCTTCCTATACGGCTAAATATTGCATTTTTTTTTAGCTCCTTCATAACTAAAAGGCTGTGTCTAGGTACACAGTTCATGTTGTATTTAGCGCCCTTCAAAGCTTTTTCTAAGCTTCGTGTTCTGCTTCTGTTTGAAGACCTCTGAATTCCTCAGAGAAGCTCTGTCAGCTCCTCTCTTGCTCCTTTTTAAAGCATTTGAAAGTCTCCCTTGTAACAAAGAAAATGGACAGGAAGGATGTCTGGTTGTTTTCACCTGTCCCAAGTGCTACTGATACGGTGCTGCTGACAGAACTGGTCAAGAAAACGAGAAATGTCCCCCTCTGGGACGAGGCACTGGATATATCTGATGACGTTGTGCTTCTTCTACTAACATTGCAGGTTTGGAGTCAGTTATTAAAGTCACTTTTTCAATAGTGCACTGGCATCAAGTAATTTCGATGGCTGCTTTTTTTGTACCATTAACCGGCAACATATTTTATTTTTATTTACAATGACAAAATGTCAGTGTACTTTATTGGGATTTTATGTGACAGCCCCGAGCAAAGCAATGCATATTTATAAAGTAGAAGGGCAATGATTCATGCCTTTCTAACATTTCTTTTTAAAATAAAGTCTGAACAGTGTAGTCAGCAGCCTTTGACTCTGATAGTCCCAAATAAAAGGTGTTGTTGCTTCCAGTTATGTTGATTCTTTTGCTTTTGCATAGTAATATTTTGAATTAAGTTTATTGGAGACATCAAATAAAATTGTTAAAACCCAAATAAAACCAGAGGGAAATTAATGCTCAAATAAATTTGCACTGAAACATTGTGAATATTATTTATAATTCCAACATATATATTAAAACTTTAATGAAAATTTCATGCATTTCTCAACCTTAGGTATGGATTTTCTTATCTATTAAAATCCAAATTAATGGGGTTTTTTTCTGTTGTTTTTTATTTTTTTTTACAAACCTTAAGCAACTTGTTTTCATTGGGTTGTAAAATCTCTAAACCAGATTAAAAAATATAAGTTGAAGTCAATATATTTGCAAATACAGTGGAAATAGAAGGAATAAATAAACACCAAAATACAAAAGCTAATCTAAAAAGATGTGGCAAAGAAATGGAATCAACTCTTTTGCCACAAATTATCACAAACCTGATAAGTCAATAAACAATCTTTACTCATTTCGCTGAAATAGTCTGGGTCGTCTTGTTCTTGTTCTGCAACAGCCCATTTACTGAGCAGCGTCTCTGTCTCTCCAGGTCAGCCATTCAAGTTAGACCCGAAAACCGCCCACAAGAAGCTTCGCCTGTCCAACGACTGCCTGACCATGGAGAAGGACGAGAGCTCGCTGAAGAAGAGCCACACGCCAGAACGCTTCAGCGGCACCGGCTCGTACGGAGCTGCCGGGAACGTCTTCATTGACAGCGGTTGCCACTACTGGGAGGTGCTGCTGGGAGCATCCACATGGTGAGAGACACGCTCTGGCACGGGAGCGTTATATAAGCCTGCAAGTAGGCTCAGTAAACTCGGGCATCTTTGGGGAGTTTAAATCTGGTCTGTTATGCAAACTCATCACTCACAAACAGAACCTAAAACAGAGAGAGCATGCTCTTGTAAATATGTGCATCTCTCACTAATTGGCAGCTAAAGGAAAGGTTTCAATGAAGAGTCGTCCCTATGTTCTAAGTCCTGAGATTAAGTGCAAGTAAAGTCAGTAAAAGGGAACCACTTAGTTCTAATCTGTTTTAAAATAAAAAAAAGCCTTTCTTTTTTCCAGGTATGCTATCGGCGTTGCTTACAAATCAGCTCCGAAAAATGAGTGGAGCGGCAAGAACTCGTCCTCGTGGGTGTTCTCGCGCTGCAACAACAACTTCATGGTGCGGCACGACGGCAAGGAGATGCTGGTGGAGGCGAGCCTGCAGCTGCGGCGGCTCGGCGTCCTCCTGGACTACGACAACAACTCGCTGTCCTTCTACGACGCCATGAATTCCCAGCACATTCATACTTTCGAAATCTCCTTCCTCCTGCCTGTTGTTCCCACTTTTATGATCTGGAACAAGTCAGTCATGATTCTCTCAGGACTACCTGTCCCAGATTTTGTCGATGGGGTGGCTACAGATCTCCAAGAGCAGCAGCAGCAGCAAATGGGTCTGTGTCGACAGGAATCGCCGTACTTGACGGGGATGAAAACCTGCCACTGACTAAGCTCGCGACCGAAGAGTGGATTAGGACCTGACAAGACACTGACGGCTTGACTGAGCTTTGCTCTGATCCTCAAGAAGGAATGGGTTACTGTCTGAAAGTGATTGGAAAATGTTACTCCTGTTAGTTTGTAGCCACTCTGTGTTTTGCATATTCATTTAGCTCATAGGAAAGGTCTGTTTGACTGAAAAGATCAATGTGTGTTAAGTTCATCAAATGCCCTGCAGTCACTGTCAAAGGCAGCTTGACCAGGGTGGGATTCCTGGTTTTCAGAACCACTTTAGGTCCATCTGTTTTTATTTATGTTTCTTCTTTTGACCCCCTGGGCAGGAGATCAAGGTGAAAATCGTTCAAGTTTAAAGCTGCAAGATGGAACTAGCGGGATTAAGTCTCATGAATTTAAACAAGAAAAGTCTTATTTTTAAATTGTGAGGTTTTTTTTTTTTTTTTTTCGTGCAACAGGAGCAAATACATCGGCATACCACAAAAACAGGTGCATCTCAGTAAATTATAATGCCACTCTTTAAAAACTTAAAATGATTCTAGAAACTGAAATATCTGCCTCCTCCTCCTGGAGCAGCGAGTGGCATGAAATGGATGCTGTACACATGAAGGCTGCAGATTTCTTCCCCATTTTCTCTCATTACTGTGGATAATGAGAGCATAATCTGCAAAAGCTTGCATAAATATATATTTTTGGCCTCCTGAGAAGAAATGCATTGTAATACGTATTTGAACTCGGCTCATCTGCCTGATATTTGTCATCTTCCTCTAAAACTAAAGCCAACAGAAAGAAAGTCGTATGTCTTTCAAAGTTTGCTCAGCCACCAAATCATCACTGTGGCTTTAGAGATGACCTCAGTAAAACTTAACGTATGATTTCTTTTAAAAAATGTCACTTTGAGATTTTATTTTTGATTTAATAAATTCCCTACCATCAACTACAGCACTGATGTTATAATTCACTGAGACACATCTGTTCAGTACAGCTCCCAGAAAATAAGCATTTTCTTCCACACCTTAGTCCAAAATTGCAAAAAGATAAAAAAATTTGTTTGTTTTAATTCAGGATTTGGATGCAAATTTCTAACACTGATTTAAACATGTGATTGCAGTTTACTTGTAAATACTTGTTTTCTATGTCCTTGGTAGCTGTAAGTTAGCTTTCCTAAAGCCTTCTCCTTGTTCTTCCTCCTAGATTTATCCCATCTGCCCCGTTTGTGTGGGTGGGTCCAAACTTCCAGGTTCCAGGAAGCTTTAACGTTGCTCCCAGATTTTGTTTCTACATCACAGGGAGCAGATTTGCATCATGTGACTACTCTGTTTGTAAGATAAGAGACTTATTGAACACAAAAAACAAAAGTAGTATTTATAGAAAGGAAGGTGGTTTAACTTTATTTTAACTTTGCAAACTATTCATGATGCACTTTTTGAACTTGACATCATTTGCCCTCTGTGTTGTAAAGTAGAGCTAGAAGTGAGTGGCAGGTTATAATGGGGAGGATAAGTGACAGAAAACACTGTGTTGAATTATGTTTACCATTAAAATGAGTATGGTGCAGCAAAATGCTAACAACCTGGCAGGCAACTCTTATTGTTGCCCAGAGCAAAACATAACAATGAAAAGATCTTTAATTCCTCATTGCACTTTGAAACAGCATACAGCAAAGTTAGCTTTCTTTTGGAAAAGGGATGTGATTTTTATCTAAATGGTGATAAATTTACTCTGATATTCAATTTTCAGGGCTGAAGAGGGTTAACACTTGCTGTTTGTTGCAGTGTCATGGCATGACTGTGTTTTCCTCAACATATGTGCACATTTTAACACCACATAATGCTCCGAGTCACAAACAGCGCATGCAGCATTATCAGATCACTGGGAAGTTCACTACATAGTTTCATTTTTCATCGCACAGCAGATTAACTCCAGTTATTCACATTTAATTATAGTTCTTTTTTGTTTTGTTTGATTGTATGTTTAGGTTTTGAGGCTTAGTGTGGGTGACTGTTTTCTCTGGTTTGACATTCAGGTAGCAGTGCTGACCCAGACAATCAGTGTGTATTATATTGTAGTTTAGGCAGATTAAAAAGGTTGCACGGAGGAAAAAAGCTGACAAAAACTGACACTGGATGTTGGGTAAATGAAAAAAAAAAAAATATATATATATATATATATATATAGTCTTTTAAAACTGATCACACCACATGAGAATTTTGCATTGACTCTCATAAATCATTTCTATTCTGGCAACTTTTGATGTCATCGTGTCCGAAAGTCTGTGAGGCAAGAAAACGTTGGTTTAAATCTTTTCCCCATCTCATGGATTTAAAAAAAGGTTTTTAGTTGATTTTACGGAACCACAAACATCCAGCAGTTTACCTCTCAGCTGCGCAAGAGTTGTCAGAGTTGCACCGGATCAGCGATCATTCAAAGAAGGCCTTGATGGTTAGAGACGACCCACTTTACATGCAGTCGAGTGGGAATTCTGTCCGGCTTCTGCTAAGTTTCTTTTGATTTTCAAATATCCGTCAGTCTTGTTGAATAATGTCCGTCACAGACTTGACGGCGCATCGATTTGGGAGGACGAGCTCAGTGTGCGTACTTGGCCAGGTTACTGCATGAATATGTGTCCTTGTTGAAGGTTCAGAAAACTTTTCCTATCAAATCAAACATTCAATCTTTGTTTATTGTTTTTTTTTTGTTGTTGCTGTTTTTAAGGAAAAAAGAAACCAGACAGCTACACAAAGCTGTCATCGCCGTGCATATCAGATTGTTTGCAGTGCTTCTTTTTTGTGTCACAAGACAGTACAGTAAAATATATTTACGGTGAATGACTTTCAATAGCTTCCCACTCCTCGTAGTGCCGTGTTTATACCCTAGAAACAATGCAATAGATTCTTCTTTTTGCTTTCTTTTTTCAGTAGCTTTGGGACTTTTTTTTTGTTTTTTCTTTTGTACAACAGAAAAGAAAAGTGCTCCTCTCCTTCTTGGCACTGGGACCTTAAAAAGCAGCACAAACAGAGCGGCTTTGCCTTCATGCAATGCTTTCTGTTTCCATAGATATAACTGAAATACTTTTAGCCAGAGAGGAATGTAAATCAGAGGGGGAAATATATATTATATAAAGTTGTATAATGTACAAAATATATATGAACCAATGTTATTTATGTGAATTTGAGTCCAATAAAAAGTCTGATCCCAAAAATCTTCTTGTCTTTTGTCCTTTATGTTGAGTCTTAACAAAAACAGTGTTGCCTAAGCACATTATTTTCATATTTAATCATAAGCAAGAGAAATTACAAAGTATTTCTGAAGAATACAAATCATAAATACTCCTTATCTGTGGAACTAAAAATCTACAATGCATCAACTTTTTTTTTCCCCTGTCACATTACTGTCACGACTTTTGCTGTGTTTTTTTAGTTGGTTGTGATTTTGTGTTATAGAGTAACACAAAGTAGCACCTAGATTTTAAGTTACTCAAGTAACTATATCTGAGTAAGTGTAAATAGTTGCTATCCACCTCTTATTATGTGACTATCATTTTTTAGGGGCATCAGAGAAAAGGGGCTGATTACAAATCCTTGCCACACAAATGCAAGGATTTGAGCTGTAATATGACTAAATGTGAAACTGTTTATGGGGTTTGAGCTGCGTTTCACTCGCAAACAAATTTCTTATAACTCCTGTGATGCCATTGATGAGTTTAAAGGTTTCAAAGCACAGAGTTTGAAGGCCTCAAGGTTTGCCAGCCTCTGGCAGGTCATCTGAAGCTCGAGGTCGAGTTAGAGGGAATATATCCGCTTAGCTCGTCATCTGCCATCACTCTATACGGCCTGATTCCCAACAGTGCCTGCAGGCGTGGAACACAGTGACATTGACCCAGAGCTGATAAGCAATATGCTCACTTTTTTTTTTTTTTTGCAGTTAATATGCATTAAATTTATCCAGAGGAATCATATATATTTTAGCTGTATCACGATTTTCAGAAATGTGATGTTTTTGATTTGATCCTCTAAGGCTTTAGCAAATTGTGTAGTTTGTTTTCTGAAGAGTCTAACCGTATCCTGTATCCTGGGAGATAATGCTTTCAAACACTCAAACTTTTTATACGACTAGCAGCAGCAAAAATTCAACCACAGATTGTTTTCAACATCACAGGCAAAATAATGTATTCAATGCACATTTCAACCATGAATTAGGATTTTAACCATGAATTTTACTTGCAGATGCTGGACTTTAAATTAACTCTATTACATGTGTAGCAGACAGCAGAAAGATTTTGCACAGAGAATGAAAAACGTAAATTAGTTTGGCATCTCATGACACAGCTGCTGCTGTAACTGCTGCTGGCTGACAAACGCCAGAGTGGACCAGAAAGATGATTTCAGCTTTTGTAGATATTTGATGACTGGTTATTACCAAAATGATGGGGCTGTGAGGATGAGTCCAACCCTGCTGCAATGATGCCCTTTATTTATGCCCCCTACAACATCCCAATGCAGCTACAAGGGAAT
The DNA here is from genome assembly GCF_001443285.1 of Poecilia latipinna. Classification (NCBI taxonomy): domain Eukaryota; kingdom Metazoa; phylum Chordata; class Actinopteri; order Cyprinodontiformes; family Poeciliidae; genus Poecilia; species Poecilia latipinna. The sequence goes on along the minus strand of NW_015112616.1, from coordinate 655,786 downwards.
TGTTGTGCGCTGCTGCTGAAACATAAAATCAGTCTGCAGACAGACGGAAGTCCCCTTTGGTTTGTGTAGGTGTTAAATATTTAAGAGGTATGTGACCTTTGTGATCCCATACTACAGAATTCAATTATCTGGTTCTGCTTTTGTTGAAAGAGCTTGGTTTTCTTTTGAAAAAGAAATATTTCATGGAATTCCTGAAGGTGTTCCAAAGTTTTTGTGTTCACTCATTTTTAAGATAGTTTAAAACCTTTGCATTCCACTTTTAAAGATCCAACTAATGATTATGCACCTGTTCAACGACAGCACCGTTTACTACTGTCACTGCATCACTGGGCACTGACTTCATAAAGTCATTTACTACGTCCTTAGTTTGCAGTGTGTTGATCTTTACAAATGACTTATGACTCCATGAAACAAACTCATCCACAACAGGCGCTTCACCATGAAGAAGACTTCCAACGACTGGATCATCGTCATATTTAATGTTACACTGTCAACAACGATAGTCATTAGTATGCAAATATATAATAGGGGGGAGAGACAACACCCCTGTGGTGAACCAGCAGAAGAAGTTAGCTGACTGGATAAACAGCCATTGACTCTCACACACTGAGATCTATACTTGAAATCCTACCGACAAAATTAAAACAAGTTTAAATTGGTTAAGAAGCTCATCAGATAAAAGATGTGGTTGTGTAGTTTTAAAAGCTGAAGAAAAGTCAATAAATAGGAGGAAAATTAGTAAAGTGACCACAGCATCTTTAATCGTCCTACAAGGCCGGTATGCAAATTGCAGCAGATCAATAAACATTTCGACTTGCAGCAGAATATCTTTCCTAATGGGCTTTTCAAATGACTTCATCTCTAGAGATGTTAAAGGAGAGGGCTTATGCTCATTTAGTGATTCGGGGTTTATAGTATTTGAAACTGGAGCAATAATTCACTTTTTTTTCATACCTCAGAAACCCTCTGTTGTAGTGCTGAGCATAATTGCTCAGCACGCATTTTTAGCACCTGATCAGGCCCTGGAGTTTTAAACTTTTAAAATGATAAAGATTTTCCATCCTTCCTTTAATAAAGGACAAAGTCTGCGGGGAGCAGCGGGCAGCCCTTGTTTTCCTCGTTTAAATCACTCAATGTATCACTAAAGTTACTGGCCGATCGAGAAACCTGCCATGAGAACTATCCACGCAAGAGTCACATGTGAACTCTTTGACACCAATGTTAGATCAGCATTAAGCTTTTAAATGTCACTTTTTTGTGGGTGTATTTATTATGTTTAGATGTTGGGGATCCAAATGCAGAGGCGAAAAAAGGATAATTTAATAAACAGAGCGAACTTAAGAAGGAGCACAAGGGCAACAGAAGATCTGACATGGAGTAAATGAACCAACGAGTATTTAAACTGCAGACTTTTATTACTGCATGTCACACAAAGAAGTAAATCAGCAGGTTGAAAACAGCTGAACACGGGAAGACACTGAGTAGTAATCCACAACATAGAGGGAAAAAAACAAAAATAATAAAGCTAGACATAAAATTCAACAGACTGTAATAGTATTTGCTTAGAAACAAGCTATGCATTTTTATAGCCATGACTTTCTTCTTCACAGCCTTGTAAATCCATCCACAAAGATTAGATGACATACAGAATATTCTGGCTCAGTACCACCTTACAGAAGACTTTGATATCCTTTGAGGGAAGACGAGCCTGAGCAGGTCTCCTCCATCCAGTTCATTGGACTTATTTTTAGTGGCGGGCCTGTGATTGGAGCCTTGTCTACCTTTCCATGTGTAGCAGATTAGCTGGCAGTGAAGTGCGATACTCACGCTACATCTGCTTCCTCACATAGCTAGCCAGCTAGCAAGCAGGCTGTTGAAGTAACTTGTAATTACATTTCTAATTGCAGAATAATTAGGACTCCCTGTGTAGCTCATTAAGTCATTTGTCACCAAAGCTGTCAACCAGGCTCACATCAAGACCTTAATTACAAATGCAGCTATAGGTGGATAATCCTTGACATCTTATTTTTATTCAATTATTTATTTCTTTACGTCCATGGTTTGGATATATATTATGTAGATGTGCCACATCACATGAGTTTGTGACTTAGCATCTGGTAACAGTTTTCTAGTATTTTAAAAATGATTTGATTTATTGCGTCTTATTTACGGTTGTGCAGTTATTGTAGTTTACACACAACTCTGCATCCAAAGGTGTTTTGTGGTTTTGTGAAAATATAGACAATCACGTCCATGTAACTCGTCAGTTTGAAGTCTCAGTGGTTTTTATGAATGGGACGAAGAAGGTAGGAGTTGAGACAAAATTGTGATTTTCAAATCACGGAAAAAAACAAAAAACAAAACAAGGCACAAAACAAATCTGTGTTGGTGACGCTGAGACATTTTCTCTAATGGACGGATCAATCCAGCCTCCTGCTCCTGAAAGCTTATTTCAAAGAAACACCCACAAAGTGCTTGGTAAAGCCCTGGTGGATAAAAGAGCATTCAGTGTCAAAAACAAAAGATAATTGCAAGTGCCTGGATTAAGTTTTTGTACTGTAATGTGTTCACCACAAGAACATGAAAATAATCAGGAAATAAAAAGGCATTCTCTTTTTATGTTGAGATTTACAGACTACCTCAGACTACAGGGCCGTAAGCTTTGTTTTTAAAGATATGGCCTGGAACATCTGTGACTAGAGATGATCAATTATATTAATATTTAGAGTGATAAAATCTATTGAAAAGTACAGTTTAATCGAAGCTATAAAAACTGCTTCAAACTGTCTAAGTCAATACAGTGTAAAATATGATTGGATATTTGAATACAACTAGCAGTTATGATTGTTAATGCTGCACTCTTTCTTGTTTAGGTGAATTAAAAGTACATTTACATAAGTGGAAAAATAAATACATTAAACAATTTTTTTATGAAATCCTGTCACATGATGTATGCGTGTTGCTCAAGTTTTGCATTTTGCATGTAAACTCGTTTTAAAACATTCAAATACAGTCTGCTCCCGCATCAGGAAAGACTGGATTAGTTTTGTTGTGAGATTAATGACTTTTATTTATTCTTCTTCCATGCCTAATGATCCTTTGACCATCTGGGGATGAACATTAAATGGTCCATACTAAGGCTATTAGTGGCCCCAAGAGGCCAAGCAATTACCTTCCGAATTAATCAGAAAATAGGTTGAGCTTCTCTCAGTTGGAGCCACTTTAAGAATTCAACATGATAAGGTAAATTAATATTCCTATGTGCAGACAGAGCATGTGCATAGAGCAGCACAAGCTTACTTTTTTATCCTTGTTATGACATTTGCATAGCATTTACATAACATCTTCATCATTGATATTAGGGCACCTTGATTCATCTGGAGATCAGATTGTGTATTCTGCAGTGTCAAATGCGTAGAAGAAAGTGATGCCAGGGCATTTCATAGATAAAACGTCATATCTTCGCACAGTATTCAAATGCAAGTCATAAATAAAATAGTGTGAAGGATGCTTTTCACTTATAGGCACCTAAAACTTGGAAAGGTTTTAGGTGCCTATAGGTGCAGAGATCTACAATTAGACAGTAATTGTGCCAAACTATTGTGGTGTGAACAAATAATAGAACAATTGTTATTACTATTATTATTATTATGATCAGGTTTCTGTGAATTCAGCAGAATGTAGTTAAAGCAGTAAGTCTCAGTTACTACACCAATAAAAAGGGCTTGTGAGAAAGCCCTGCTGCTTTTTCACATTTTACTCTAAGCCTCATAAAATTGCACAGAAATAATATAATTTCTAACGTTTCACCTTTTTTTGTTTGACTCCTGCCATCAATGTTTAACTTTTCATTGAAGCTTTTCCTTCTAGCAGCTCTGTAAATACCACAAACACTGATCGCACACAAATAAATCTACCATTTCTGCAGCATTAATCCTACCAGCATTCCCACTAATAACCCAATAAATTGTGCAAACAATAATTAGCAGAGCTAATGCACACCCACAGTCAAGAAGGCTCCATTAACATTTTTTATTACTTTCCTAATTTTTTTGATGCACAACTCCCTTGGCTGATCTTAATGCAAATCGCCCCAAGTACTGCAGCGTTTTCAGGAAGCCAGCTCTTCATTTTCAGTGCTGAAATGTGATATATGCATTCGGTTAATCCCAACCCCTTGACGAAATGCGGTGAGATATGTCAGCCTCTGTGAGTGGCCATCTGTGTGTCAGATTTGTGTCGTTGGGGTGCAGGTTTGTCACTGCTAAAACTGTGCAGCTGGACGTAATGGAGCAAAAATCTGCACGAAGCCCCGAGCACAGATTCACCGTCTCACACACACACATACAAACACACACACACGCAAACACACACCTGGTCTCGATGCTCCCACAGCACCTTTCAAGGTTTACTGATATCCGCGCAAAAGGTGGTAATTTCATTACGATCTGCTTAGCGGAGAGGCAGCCACTCTATTTAAATCTGGCTGATTTAGAGACTGATCTGTTCTCGCATGGGAGAGTTTGACAGAGAGAGTGGGAGTTGAAGTGTGCCAACTCCTCAGCCTAATTCTGTGGTGCCTGCTTGTCTGTGGGTGGCTGCTTGTGTTTGATAATAAAGTTGTTTTTATTTTCCCTACTTCATTTTCAGCTGCTTCACCTTTGCTCAGAAACTCCTGTTCCTTTTTACTGAACAAACAAACCATGCGAACGTCACAAGTAGCAGTTTAAGCCGATATAATAAATACGCATTGCTTTACGACCTGCTGAGACAGACGGCGGCTATTTTAATCTCCGTAATGAAGATGCATAGCTCGTCACAGAGAAATGTGTGCAATCTCTTGGCATCTTGATGGAGGAGTGATGATCCTCAGGAAATGAGGATCTATGCAGGTTGTGGGCCACCCAACCCCAGTCCCTCTGCTTCTATCAGAGCCGTCTCTCAGACTCTCAGCTCTCGCACGACACTCCGTCAGTATCTAGATGAACCTCTACAGGTGGAATCAATCACCGCTCCCCGCTGTCATTTCAAGGAACCCTGGAGGTTCGGCGATCCTCCTGAATGAAAGCCATACGTCCTGGTGCTTCAGAGGAATCTCTGCTGAAATCTAAACCTTTCTGTCTGAACTCCTGAAGGAGGCAGACTGTTAGTTTTGCAGAGATATCGTTACAGGTGCTTCTCAACAGCGTTGGCTGTAAATCTGAAGAGAAGTTGAACTGGATTAGAGCTTCACCTTTCTTTGAGAGTTATCTAACACTGATAGTCTTCTCACAGCATGCATGCACTCTGTGCAGGAATCTTTCTGTGCAGGAATCTTGACATGATTTTGAATCATAACTCTTGACCTTAATTGGCTAAATGACAACTGGGACCTTGGTTTTTAAAACAGACATTTCCAAAAATGTACTGATCAGACCCACCTGAAACATTAAAGCAACAGGTTCCTACTGACGTCTTCCCAAATGCAGCAGATATTTCGAGGTGTTTGGTTTAAAATCCTATTATATAATTCATAAACCAACTTAATTAACTCAAGGCTTTGCTGTGATTTGTCCTCTTTAAATTCTGTTTCCTATTATTTAAGTCACATAATCAAAATACTTTAAGTACACATAGTCATTAAAATTGATCATGCCAGTGTATGTTATCTATAAATAAAACAACAATATAACACCGTATAGTATGTAGTGCATTGTAAATTTGTTTTTGCTCCTGTTGTTTTTACACATTTTGTTGCTGGGTTATTTCAATACAGTGTGGCACATTTTTGACCTGAACAGAGTGTCCTGTGGAAAAGAGATGTTTTTATAGCCGTCTGTCAGGGAAGATGTTCTTATTGCCTCTCCTAAAAACATACTGCACTGCTGTCATGATGAACAGAATAGTGTTCCATTAAATGCTTAAAGTTGAAGCTATTAATGTATAACTTAGCTTTAAACCTTTCTGCAAATCTGTTCCTGAGCCTTCGTTGGTGTGATTACCCAGATTCAAATGGAAATATTATCATCTATAGAAGCTGAAGACAATATAAGTACTCAGTATTACGTGAAAATATCAACCTTTCTATGAAGAAACCATTGTGGTTTTGTTGTCTGAATCCCCTGTTTTTCATTTGTACACAACTTGGATGCTTCATATACTTGTACCCACTTATAAGTACCCACTTAAAAGTGTTAGTAATAGTTCATAATTGCTTCATTTAAAGCCCACCTAAGATGTATGTTTTTTCTTTTATTTCAGTTCTGATGGGCTTTTTGGCTGCAGCCTTACCGCTTTTGCATTTTCTTATACGCTCAATTTTGGTTTAATTTCTCTTTTTACTGAAGGAAAATTAATTAAGCAAGTTTACATGCAGAAGGATGGCAGCTGATATGCATGTTTGTGGAGCCAATTGATAACAAGTTTATATTGCAAGCTTATATTGTTAGAGCATGAAAAAGAGAAATCAAGAAACAACTTCAGAAAATGCAAACTTAGCTAAATAAAATCCAGTTTGTGAGAGTTTAACCGATGCTGATTCAGACTTTTAATTACTGTTTACATGATTAAAATTGAAAGTCAGTAGGAGACAGCGTGTTTAGTGTTTATGCTGATTTACAAAATAGATGGAAAAAAACTTTGCCATAACCCTGAGAACCTGCAAGGATCAGCAGCACAGATGTTTATGGGAGTGTAGTGAGTCATGCACTCCACAAATCTTACTGTTATGACAGAGAAAGAACAAAAATATTGATGAAACCATCAAAAGCTTTGCTGCAGTTTGGAAAAATTCACGTTACAGACACAGCGAACATATAGAAGAAGACGTGATGGCCGGACGAAACCAAAACTAAACTTTCTGGTCTGTATGCAAACATGATGTGTGCTGCAAACAAACACTTCACATCATCCCCAGCAAGAAACATGGTGGTGGCAGCCTCATCCTATGGGAATGTTTTTCTTCAGTAGAGAAGCTAATCACATCTGAACTGAACTGAAGATGGATGGAGGTCAGAGCTTGAAGAAAACTTGTTACAGCCCAAGAAGACCTGACTTCAAGGAAGATGTACATTCTAAAAGTACATCCAAAACAAAAAGGCCCAATTGAAGTCAAATTATATTCTTGCATAAAAATATGCAGAACTAAATCAAACTGTGAATCTCTAGCTAGACTTGAGCTGTTTACAAGTGCTCTACTTTAACTATTGAAGAATATATACTTCTGCATGCCACAGTATTTAAAGGGCTCAGAGGATGATATTATCTGAATCAGATAGAAGCTTTCACTCTCTCAACTTTTTAGCCTTCGTTCCATGAATATGTGTCTAAAACACCTACTGGTGTTCAGAGATTGTAGTGAGAATGTGAGAGTCTGAGAGTTTTAATCACACTGTTTCTGGAGAGCGTTTATCCCCCCCCCCCTCCCCCCATCAATCCTACACTCACTTTAACCGGTTAATAAAGCAAATAAATACCCTCAGGACTTTCTAACAGATTAGTCCAAAGTCGCTCTTTACACAACACTTTAAAACCAATGGTGGGAGAAAAAGAGAATCAGTATTTGTGCACTTATTCCAGTGTATTAACACAAATGCATACTAGTAGAAGTGTAATAAAGCTATTCGCGTTCCAAGTAGTTTATGCAACTGAAAGTGACAGAAACTCGGAGGCAGTTGCAAACAATCTTTTTAACCATAACATCCGCAACCATTGTGGTACGAGCAGAAAATGTGAACTGACATCAAAAAGTCTGGTGCAGAAACAGGCATTGCAGGGTGAAGGTAATGCAGAAACCCCCCCTGTAAACATGTAAGTGCCATAAACAGGCAACAGAGCATAAGTGGCTGCTTATTTATTATCCAAGCCATCAACATGACTCTTTCCCCGGGAGAGATGCTAAAAGCACCTTAATAATTTTGCTTAGTGAACCATGATAACACTTTGAGGCACACATGGTTGATGGAGGAGGCAAAGAACATTCACCATTTAAATGATGCATTCTGTTTTCATTAATATCCAGCCGTCTGTGTCTTATTTATTAAGGTATCCTTCATACCGATGGAAACCCATTTCATGTAGAGGTTCACAGCTTGACATATTAACTTCATTAGACAGAGGACATGACAGCTGTTCTTGGTGCTCATGATTCACTTATGTGTGTGAGAGATGATCACTGACAAGGAAGTGCAGTGAGACGAGGAATAAAACATTCAACAATTACACCATTGTGAGATAAAACAAAATTTCATTTCATGCTTTTGCTATTTTTCCAGCATGATCCGCTTTTCTTTCAGGTTTTAGAACCTTGCAAAAGTTTTAGATTTTTTTTTATGTAAAAACAATTAAAAACTTAATAAAAACCGGCATTTATTTCTACAATAAATTAGATTGTATGTAAAAAAAAAAAAAAAAAAAAAAAAGTAGCCCTGAAAAGGGGATATTTTTTGAAAGCACAAAGAATATAATCTTCAAGAAGCCATAAAAAGTGATGAAGGCAGCTGAAATCAGTCAGAAGGAATTTTTTTTCAATTGATATTAGTTTTCTTTCTCCTAAATCATGGCTAAGTATTTCCTTTCTTGCTGTCAGGAAACATATCATGCCACCAGCTATGATTATACTTTTAAACATCTGAACGTCCCAATGACAATATGTAATCTGCAAATGAAATAAATCTGTTGCCTTGTGTAAAAGCTGTGGCTTTCTAAATAAAACATTGATTTTGTTGAATAAAAACCAAATCTCAAATGAATGCAAAAACGTCTGGCTTTAAGGTGTTATCCCCAGACTCACCATTTTTAACATGTTCCACCTCTGACAGGGTCCGACAGGTAGCATTTTCCCAAAATTTCTTACTGCGAGGCTATAAATGGATCCACCAGCTGCTACTGTATTCATCTGATGTTATGTGAGGTTAATCCTGCTGTTGGGGAACAGTTCCTAATCTCCATGTGAACAAAGTGGAAAAACAGCAGTGCAGCATAACGGGAGAACAATTGAACACTTCGTGTGCAAACCTTGGTCCACTTAGATGTTTACGAATATAAACGTTTTTTTAATTCATATTGCGGAAGAATTCTGCTCTCTTTAATGAGTTTTGCTCTAAACTGGGAGCATTGATGTTACTATGTGACGTTTGTCTCATGCATTGTCTTAAATGGATTCATAGCGTCTTATTAGCACCGTTCTTGGAATTGAGGCAAATTTGAATGTCGATTTTTGAAAACATGAAAAAATTACTTTGGTGTGAAGTATGTTTTTTCCCTCTTGAGATTCCTTTTAGTACTTTTTTTTTTTTAAATACTCTGGCATCAAACCAATAAAACATGAAAGTATCACAAAATAGCTGTTATTGTAATAGTTCTTTATGGGACGGGTCCTACTTCTCTATCACATATTTCATTCATTGAACTTAATTTCCTCATTTTGATCCTGCTTGAAATTTTTGTGAACCTTAATTTTCTACCAGCAAATAAAGAGAAATAGCACAAATTATGAATCTTTGTAAATTTCATGGGAGGGGAAACAAAGCATTCATGCTTAAGGAAACCAAACGGTTAGCAACGGCAATGTCTGACAGTCAAAAGATGTACATGTAAAACGTCCTTAAATGAAGGGAAATGCTTTACAGAGAATACAGATTTTTTTTTTTCTATAAACTCCTTTACATAAACTTTGAGAATAAACTGACTTGGAGCCAACCATCATAAAAATATGCCTGCAGTGAAAATGCAGGCATATTTGTTGAAATCATAGATCATCTACTGAAAGATGGCTTCTTTCATGGAAGCAGAAAAACTACCAGTCTTCTGGCAGTGATTCATGTGTTAAACAAACTCTGGATTTGCCCGACAATAAGGAGGAAAGTTCCTCAGTAAACAATGATACTGAGATCCAAAAGGTCATTACTGACAAACTCTTATTTTATCTTGTTGCAATAGCACTCTGATTGCATTTGCATAACAATTATTTTGTATAATTATGCCTGTGCCTGTTGTGACCTAAAATAATACTTTTTAATTATATAGCCAAAAATAACACCTTTCTTTCAGGGTTTTGCTGTGCATGGAAATGCCAGGGAACACACACACTCCCATTTCTGAAAACTGGCTTGAAATGTCTCTGAAGGTCCTTGACAAAATAAAGCAACTAAAATATATTAAACCTACAGCTGGAAGATCAACATGTAGTTTCATGAAGAAATAAACAGAGGCCTAAATAAACAAATGGCTTAGCAACGTCAGAAGGAAGTACTGAAGCAGCCAAGAGGCCCCTGGTAACTCTGGAGGAGTCGCAATGGTTTGAAGTTCAGGTGAGAAAATCTGTCAACATGACAATCCACCTTTTTTAAGGCAGTAATCTGCATGAATTAATCTGGCTGAGGTGTTCATCTGAGAGACAGCATTGTGAAATAAGCTGTCTCTGGTTTCAGCAAGTGGCTCTGTAGCTCCTTCTGAGGGTAGAAGTCTGAACAGTTTCTTCACAGGATGTGTGGGATCAGATGAGATATTTATGGCACATTTCTTGACCCTAGCTTAGCCCTTTGGACTCTTGAATGGTGGGAAGACTAGAGTTGAAGATCCTGTCTGCAGACCTGGATGCTCATTGCAGACTGACCGTATCCTTTATTTTTTTGTGGCTGAGACACAGTTGTGAGTCGTTTCCTACATAGATCAGAGCTTCATGAAAGAATGGCAGAAGAAAAACACATGGTGGAAAAAACTAGCATACAATCCCATCTCTAATTAGCTTTAATGTATGCACACGATGAAGCAAAGTTGAATGTTTTTTTTTATTGACCAAAACATCACAGAGAAACACACAGGTTATAACAGAATTTGAGGCATAAACTCTAGGAGAAAATGTCTTCTTGCTGCCTCGGCGCTGTAGCTGGTAGGCGGCAGTCTGTCAGACTCGGCTCCATAACGCAGCCGCCGCAGATGTCTTGCAGCGTACTTCGGACAGACACCCAGTCTGCTTTGAAGCACTCCACACAGGTCACTGAGTTCCTGGCTGCGAAATGAGGGACGACGCACAATCCACCCAAATATGCCCTCCGACACGCCGTCCTCCTCATCAGACATCAGGTCCACAGTGACGCCACGCCAGAACTCACGCTCCTCATCTTTTATCACACTCTGCCTCGCTGTGAAGCTGCAAAAAATAAGTAAATAAATAAATAAATATCAAATCAATCTTGGACACACACATATATATGTTTTTTTTTTTTTTTTTTTTTTACAATTTGCTACAGTAAAGACATAAGTTGTTGAACTTACTCTCTTTCTTCTTTGTCGGCTCCTGGCCAAGTTCTTTATCGAGACAGCCTTAGCTTCACGATCCGGTTGCTGGTACCTGTAGTTTCTTCTTAAAGTCTCAAAATATGTCTTACAAGCAGCTGGAATAAAATTAAAAAGTGTGTGTTAAAACTGTATTGCAACAAAGACGCATACATATTAAATAAACCCAAGATGTGACTCAAGACACTTACAAATGATGTCACAGCTTTCCACACACTGGAAATCCGGATTTGCCTTCAAAGTTTGGAGTAGGACCGATGTAACTGCTAGATTGTGAGAAGAATTAAGTCTGTAATAAATAAAAAGTTGCGAGTATTTTAAAAGTTCACAACAGTCAATGTGGAAAAAAAAAAAAAAACAATCCTACCCTTGATCTGGCTGATAGTGACTGGCGTTTGTGTCAGAATTGTAAAAACGTCGAACTGCTTCCTGTAAAAACAAAGACATGTTCAGTATGCAAACACTATGATTTTCCGTATAATACATGTGTTACTATGTGTGGGGGGTTTTTTACCGCAAGTTTGGTATTTTTGCAGCGTCGTCTTTTTTGGTGCGTTTCTACTATACCAGAACCGCTTTCCCATTTTTCCGCCAAGACAGAGAGCCTTTGTTCGAGGGACAAAAACTTCTCATCCATGGAACCAAGTCTGTGGTAAAGGTTTTCAGATAGCTGGGTTACTAAGCAAGACAATCCGCTGATAGCGGACAATAACGTTTTACAGTCTGCAGGCTTAGAGTTGGCTGGAATTCCCAGAGTACCCTCCTGTTGAAGCGGAGGAGAGACAGCAAAGATTAAAACAATGCTGAGACATTACTAATAAAGGATATGACATGGTCAAAAAGCTTACAAGTTTAGTTTAATACTTACCACAAAGCAGGGTGGTTGTGGCTCTGCATATGGTGGAGAATTTGAATCAAGGAAAAGATGAAAGCTTTGGTCATAAGTCGTTGAATCTGAGGAACAAGGAGAAGACTTGAAGTAGAGCAATACAGTTTTAATTTTATGGGCCTCTTATAAACATAAAAATGACAATATTTCTGGGGAAAAAAAAGAACAAAACTAAAAGAAAATGATTCGACAGGTAAAAATGTAATACAAAAAATTCAAAACGAAAAAAAGAAAAGCAAAATAAAAGAAGCAAAAAGTGCTTTATATGCGAAAGGTTGGTAGATTTAAAGGAACTACTCATGTACACAGTAACTTAATGCATAATTTCAACAACGTTAGTCAATATTGCTAGCCACGATATTGGTAAAGAAGAAAAAAAAAAATAAATAAAAAAAAATATATATATATATATATATATATATATATATATATATATATATATATAGTTTTCAAAATGTAAGACTCACTTTTATAAGGTTACAAAAACGTTCGTAAAAGCAGCATTACGATTAATTTTTGATAGCTTACCATCGACTGTAGTTGGTAGCTGCATTTCTTCACTTTCTTCAAACTCTTCAGTAAGCTTTTCTAGTTTTCCATCGCTCTCAACCTCCCCAACCACGTCATTTGTAAGATCCGTAAACCTCCACGGCTTGTTTTGAGCATCTGAACTTTTGGGATTTCTATTCCAAACTCCGTTACTGAAGTAAAGTTTTTTATGGTGAAAGTATTGGGACTGAGAAAGTTCATTGTCGCAGTGTCCACAAAAGCGACGTGGTTTTTTCTTTGTGGGTTTTGATGGTTCCATCTTTCGGATGGAGCTCGTCTTTGGCGTGGCTTTTCTTCTTCTTCTCGTGGAAGTTATTTGTAGTGGGTAAAAAACTTAATGGTGCACTACCGCCACCAAATGGTAAGGAGTGTCGATCAGAATTTTAAATGTCTATTTCAAAATAAATACATAACAAATAAAAAAATTGCAAAAAGAAAAAAAAAGCATTACTGAGTAAATAAATTATTTAACTAAATCATCCTAAATAAGCAAGTACACTAACATATTACAGATTTTGATGGATTGCAAATATCTTCAACCACAATACATTTTCATTAGGCATTCATTGGGCAACAATTGGTGGGTCCTTTGGGTTGAGCTCTTTTTGATTTCAACATCTGACATCAAACGAAAAGTAATATACAAAGTCCTATGTGTATTTAATAATATCAAACAACAACCACAAACCACAATAATAGATTACATAACCGAATGTGTGTGTAATAGGGTGACTAAGCCCAGGCAGTTGAAAAGTAGAAGATGTAGTGGCATTTTGGGAAAAAAAAGCAAAAACAAACAAAAACAAACCAACTTGTAGTAGTTTTTGACACAATGAGGAATTGGACCACAATTAATAGGTTTTATTAATAAGCCCCTTTTTTCTGAAGGGGCTTATTAATAGAAGACATTACATTGTGTGGTGTGACTTTATACATTGTTATATCTAATAAATTGGAAATTTCAGAAAGATACCAGTCCGGCAGACTTTTCTCTAAAAATCTGTTTACCCATTTGGGCCACATGCAGTGAAGAGGCTGCATTTTCTATTGTCGTTTGAAAGAGTGGATTTTGGACTTTGGGCCTATTTTCTCTTTGTGGGACTATTCATTCAATCATTTCATTGGATTACTTGGAAAATATAATGACAACAAAGTTCTGGTTCTGCAAAGTCAGCTGCTTTGTCTGCCATGACCATCCGGATTTGGAGCTGAATTTGAAAACATTTTAAGATTATGTGCCAGTTTGACACATAATCATTCAATTGATATGTGTGACGTAAAGTATTATGTTTTTGATGTCAGCAGAAAGACTGGTCACTTTAGTGGTGCCACTGCCCCCATTTAAGCCAATAATTGCGAATGCATTTGGTACTAGTTCAATGCTGACAATGTATTGTTGTGCTGCACCTATTTTCCCCTGTGCGGACCACCCAACTCTGTTCAACAGTTCCGGGACCCGACCAAAACGCCTCAGGGTCATTACCTTGAAAAATAGTAAGATTTTGTTAAGTATAAAACAAGCTTTATTGCCCAAAATGATCAAATGTTACAAGTCATACAAAATGAACAGATACAGAGTGACATTCACTGTCCAGCGCTGGACTCTAATCAGTACACCTTAAAGATGCATGTGAGCACATAAAAGATAGAGGAAAGATTGAGATAAAAGAGTCAGAAGAAAGACATTGAATAATATACAATATACTTGAATATAACCTGATAACAGTATCACTGTTTTGCCAATACATGCAAACTCCTCATATAATCCCGTAACTTCCTCCATAGATGAATCAAGAGATGCACGTCTATATAAGGTGGTGATTAATGTTATTTCAAAAGTCACTGCATCCAAGCATGTAATTCCAAGGGTTTTTAAGGCTTCATTTCCACCCAGTTGCTCAGTTTCTTATCAACTTATAGAGCGCATTGGTGAATGATGTGTGGTTAACATCCACTGGTCAGCTAAGCAGCACCGCAGGAAAGGTGACGGTAGTCACATCAATAGTAAGGATTCAGAAGGGGGCAGGTGAGATCGAACTCTGAAGCAGCAGCGTTTAGCGAAAGTCCTTAAGATTCAGATTTTCAAGCCTAAGGGTTGCAACTGTTGCACTTCACCAATTACACAACAGGCTGGGGGAAGGGAAGGAAAAGTGATGGGAATACCTACCATTGTGTTTAAGTTTTCAAACTATTGAAATTAAATGTTAATGCCTGGCCATTTACATCAAATTCCTGAGAACCTTGTAAATACCTATGAACAGCTGTTTGCTTGAACTTCCACTGCAATTCGCATGACAAAAATCCCATTTTTGTATTTCTGTGGCTTCCACCAGTTCTGCTTACACAATAAAACTAATTACATATCAATGACTCTTCAGGGCTTGAGAGGAATGCATGTCCTTGTCTCTGAGTTTTCAGCAGTCTGAAACATTTCACATTAATTCCTGACCGTTTTCATTTGATTCCTGAGAAGATTACAAACTGACTTTAACAGTCTTTGCCTGAACGTCCATTGCAATTCACGTCAAAAATCCCACTATCATGAAGTGGTTCAATAAATATGTCCTTTTTTGTTTTCCCTTTATTTTTGATCTGAGATCAAAAATGAGTTTTCTGCAAAACTTACCATTTTAGGAGAACAAACAAGCTTTGCTAGAGAACAACTCAGCCTTACTGGTTGCTTAAAACCCCCCACAAACGTGTCACAAAGAAGAGAATTGACTTGCATGATGTTGATACTGTTTGTGTTTCTGTTGATGTTTCCACAGGCTGTTGCTAACAAAATTCAACATTTGCCAGTTTATTTCTACAGGCATCCAAGATCTTTTGGCCGGCTGCCTCTTTCCAAACAGCATGGTGATTCATCCCTGGTCATGTTACATTGGCAAGTGAATCACAGATCTCATGGATGGTCCAAAACTTTTATAAAATCCTTATCCTTCCTGGTAGTGTTGCTCTATGATGCCCTCGCCCTGTTTTTATCCTCTCCATCTCTTCCAAGGCATGAACAGCAGGATCCCTGGGAGAGGAGATGATATTGTTATCCTGGAGGCTGCAACGCTCCACGGAGCTATGCATCAATATCTCCCATCTGCCTTTGATGTTCTATAAATAGATAAACCTTTCCTTTCTCTGTGATAATGAACCTGGGATTGAAGCTGTTTCCTGCCTGCTGCATCTTTGTCTGTAGGCTGACTTGGACAGGGCAGAAAACGGTGGGCAGCTGTTGGGCAGCTTCTTTCAGAATACTGTCTCAGTGGGATAATACCTTATCAGAGTAGGATTAACAGGTAGTATTTCTTATAGTTGTAGTTACATTGAATATATCATCTCCTGCTGTTGGATTTGCAGCCACAGGCCTGAACACTCGTCACTTTACTCAGTTAACTGACATTTCACAGCTGCCAAAATTGAAATGTCACCATGTGAGGCTTTGCAACTCATGTTTTAGTTATATCTCATAGTCTGGCATAACTGCAACTGGTCCATCCGTTCTCTACAGTGAAGTTAATCACACTAAAGATAGAAAGGAAAATGGATGAACAGTGACTAAATCAGTTTGGGTTGCTATAATCATAGTTATTAGTCACAAGCATTAAAAAAAAGGAACAGACACTTAAACTACATCACTGTGTGAGATTAATCTATACATCTGCGTTTGACTTTATAAATAGAATCATAACAATAATCATAAGAGTTTTTAATTGCATTCTTAATTACAGAGATGCATCAGCATGTAGAGAATAACTTTTGAAGGTGCCAATGATGTAGTCCATTTCGAATGGTGTTCCTTGTTCTCATCCTCAGGTGAAAAAAAAAGCTGTAGAAACTTTGCAGCATATTTACAATAGACATCCAGGCATCACCTTCAACATGACCCCAAGTCTAAACTGTCTCCCTGTGGTGGAGAGCCCTCCTGCGTAATCACAGGCTCCGCCCACAAGAAGAAAAAAATAAATAATTACTTCTAACTCAAGTAAATTTTTATAAAAGTATACAACATAAATAAAATAATCATAACTATAAAAAATAAACCTGTGACCAAAAATGCAATACTCAATTAAATAAAAATAAAAAATCATTAAATTAATATGTCCTGATGACGTCATTACCTCCTCACTCCGTTTGCTAATCAGAAAACACGATTTAGACCTTTGTTCTTAGCAAAAGTTGATCTTCTCAAAAGGATTACATTTCAATGCACAATTAATATTATTGGTTAATAATACATACTTCATGTGCTCTGCATCTCTCCTTTTCCCTTTCAAGAAACTCAAATTATGCACCAATCCTTTCCAATTTAACATGGGGCACACAAGAATCACTCACCAAGGCCTTTTGGAGCATTTGTTTTATCTCTGCCAACTCTGGCTGATTAAGATACCTTTCAGCCCATCAGACAGCAACAATACCATTGGCACACCTATATTATGCTGAGTATGTCTAATTGAAAATCCAACTTTATTTTGTGCATTACAGGTGGCTGAGCAAGTGTTGCACAGAGTTTCTAACTACAAACACCATTATCAGAGATCATGTGCTGCTTGTTCCTGACGTTAAGCTACTGTGTTTATATAGTTTGGGTATGTATCCATATGTATGCTAATTTTAGTGTGATTTTCTACATTGATGTGTGTATAATTTGTATTATTTTGTACCGTATGTACATGCCTTTTTTAAAAAGCAAGGTAACAGATGAGACCTTTTAAAAGGACAGAGACATTCAAATCCCACTGTACATTATGATACATTATGCAAACTAGCTATGTAAGGCTCTGGGTCTGTGCAGCTCTCTGCGCACACACACACATCAACCAGATGTAAAAGCCATTTCAAAATGGGTCAGACGAAAGGCCAGTCCACAAGGAGACAAAATTCCTGAAGGGGTTTGTGATGATGATGAGTACATGAAAGCTGGGGAAAGAAAAAACATCTTTTTCAGTCATGGAAATATACTACAGTGTTGACATTGCCAGAGAAAATCCTCCCTTTAAGTACAGATACAGTCAAGGAGAATATTTAAACGTGGTATTTCAGTTTTCATTCATTTCTTTGGTGGACAAGCCTTACAAGATGACAATAAGTCAGACGTGCACAAATATTTACTGGGTCGCCCATTTCAACAACAAACTGGGGATTCAGAGTTTCTTACGTTTTCAACCACATTAAATATTTAATTTTTATGAGGGAATTGTCACAATTCCCATCTGTTTGTGTTTTGGTTTTCACCTGAGTTTGTATTTAGATAATTTCAGTGGCGTTTCTCCATATTAAATCATTATTTGAGATGAGTTCCTTCTTGTGTCCTGCTCTGTGCATTTTGATTTCATATGTTAGCATTAGCTTCTGGTTAGTCAGAGCCTCTGTTTCCATTCATTTTCTCCTGCACCCATTATCAATCTTTCACTTGGTTTCATGCTCAGATTCACTCCCAGCTGCTCTGCAATCTGTTGATTATGCTCACCTGGTTTCCATATTACTCATCACATCACATTATTTAAGCTCCATGGTTTCTTCATCTGACTGCAGGATTCTACAGTATTCTGCTGCAAGGAATCACTTTTTGAGCAGGAAGTAGGAAGATGGTCTGAATTATGAAGTTAAATACAATGCTCTCTGGGGTAAAGTAGCTATTAGAGGCTGCAAAAGAATTGGGATAGTTGTTCACATTCTATGTCAATGACTGTAAACATACAGCAACTTGCAATGAAATGGAGCAAAACATATTCACCAATGGCTGCAAAGGCATACTGCCATAACCTCAGCGAAATATGGCTGTAGAAAGTACTAACTCAGGCAGGCTAAGTGCCTAAAAACACTTTCCAGATTATGGGTTCTAAAAAAATAGAGAAAAAATATACAGCATTCTTCTTGCACTTCAAACTTATTCAAAACTTTGTGTTGGTCTATCAAATAAAATTCTAATGAAATGCGTTAAGGTTTGTAGTTGCAAATTGACAAAATATAAAAAGTGTGAAAAGGGGTTTGAATACTTTTAAAGTGCTCTTTGAGAATAAACATTAAAATAAAGAAACATCTTCCTTATTAAACACTTAATCAGCTTGGAAAATTGGAAACATTTTAGTTCTATACTAAAAGCATCGGAACTAATTATCTCAGAGCAGGAAAGCCTGAGGAAGGAGAACTTCATGTTAGTCTCTTTTAATTTGATTTCATAAGTTCTTTATGATTGATGTTAATATGATGTGAAACTGGCATCCCCTCTGACAAAATGTACACATATAAACTGCTATTCTGTGATTGTCCATCATCCTTTTAAGTTTAGAAGTGGGCATAAAGTTAAAAAAAAAGCAAATATTAGTTTTTTGAAAAAGAAAAATAAAGTTTAAAGTGATACAAAAATTTAGGTTTCAAACCTAAGTTTCTGCGTCATCAAACAAAATCTCACGATTGTTATATTTAATTTTTTAAAGAACAATAATCTGTGTTTATGTAATTTTTGAAAAATTAGCTCCATGCATTCATGAATACTTTTGCTAAAATTAATTTCTATTTGATATCTATTTCTGTTAATGGACTTATCTCTGCCGACTAGTCTGACACGATTCAGATTCATTAGATTCATCCATGTGTGTATTCATGTACATCTGCTGTTTATGTAATGATCCAGTAATCTTAAGTAACAAGATGTCAGCCAGTGCTTTTGAACTGGGTTTATTTTAAAACATTGCAGATTCAGATGCACTTGCTCTGATAAATTACTGATTTTGTGTCAACAACTAAACTGACAGCATCTGCCTAAAATGAAACTATGCCATTTCAAAGAAACACTTACATAGTTATATATGATAAAACTCAATGCAACAAATAGTCTCAAGGAAAAATATGTCTGACCTTTAGACCATTTTTATTTTTTTTTTATCATACATAGACGGTGTATAACATTTCATTGACCTTTGTTAAAGAAAGGTACATGGTACCAGGTTGTAGCAAAAAAACTGCTAATTTTCACCGGCTGTTCCTGGACAGGTTGATGGCAGCCAAATATAATGCAACATGGATGGTGAATTGATGAAAACCCAGTATGAAATGTAATTACATATTTTTGTATCCATACATGTCCAAAAAACCATGACTCCTATCTCGCTAAAACCAATCGAACCATTCACAACACAACCCCACTCACAAAATTATTGCTTTACTCGCCTACTTTCATCAACAGCGAGTACTTATAGCCACCTCTAGAGGTCGCTCTAGTGACTAGTCCTTCTAGCGACTAGTTCTATGTGCTCAATGTGACACCCTGTTAAGAGCCTGAGCACCAAAATCTTGGAGGATTTTGTAAAGTAAACAAATGTTTGTATAAAGTATCAGATTTTCTAAACCAAGAAAATTTTGAAAAGAATATGAGTGGGACTTAGTTCTGCTATATCTATAATAATATGTCCAAATATGTTGGATCGGATGCATGGATATTATACATATTATTGTTGGGATTTACAAGCTTTTCACATGGCTGGATGGAGGATTACATCCGAGGAAGGTCCCTCTGTGAATATATTATACAGCTTAAAATAGATGTTTTTTTTGTTTTGTTTTGTTTTTTTTAGGCTGTAATTAAAGTTGACATATTGTGTCGCATCAGCCTTGCCTGAGTTCAATTTCCCGAATTAAATTGGGATACTTGAACTTTTTTATTCTACATATGTCGCAGTGATTCAAAATGTTGATTAGTAGTGATCACATCTCAAGAACAAAGTCAGAGGTATACAGAAAACATCTGTGTAAACAAGGCTATTTTTATGTGCAGGCATGTGTCTGTTGTGAAATTTCATCTATATATCCCACTCCCCTCCTAACGCACAAAATAAAGGAGAAACTGATAAATGAGTCTGGAAAACACAGACAGCACGCAACATTAGTTTGGAGAATAACAGTTTATTTTTGCTCCAGAAGCCTCAAATAATGATTTATTGAAACACTCTGCAAACGTCTGCAAGCATGGCTGATAAACTGGGGGCTTTATGATTTGTTTGTTTGATCCAGATGAAATCAACTGCTTTTTTCCTCCCATCAGTTATAAAATTATCGCGGCTTGTCACAAGCTACAAACAATTAATGCATCACTGAGCAATTATTGTTTAATTTATGAGACATTTATGAAAGCTTTTTGAACCATTGCATGGCCCTAGTGTGTGTGTGTGTGTGTCTTGTGTATCCATGCCTTGGGCTTATCGATGTTCTGTCTCGCTTGTGAGCAGCACATGTCAGATAGAAAAAGTGCATTTTTAAACATAGTTGTCCAAGCGTGGAGTTTGCCACAGGCCAGAAGACGTATACAGTGTCACCATCTACCTAAAGCAGATGATTATTGCAATCTATCATGTATCATATGGAAAAGGGAAAAAGCACATATAGGAAATAGGAGATAGAAATGACTGTGGTAGGAAAAAATTATGGAAAAAAGAGCAACAAAAAAATCCAAAACATGTAGGACAAAAACTTTTCTCTTTGTCGTCTTCGCTAAAGTCCATTTTGTCCTATTACATCCACAAACAATGTATTATTCATAGGATCCCAGTATTCACGGGGGCTTTTTTTTTGTTTGTTTTTAAACTCTTTCTCACATGCTGTTTTTATTTTAATTATGTAAAGCACTTTGAAATGCCTTGCTGCTGAAATGTGCTATACAAATAAAATTTGATTGATTGATTGATTGATAGGAATCACAACTGCCATTGAATAGCTGAAGTCCTTGAATACTCCTGTGTACAGAAACTTGCAGATCAGGCAAGAGCAGCTTTACTCTGAGAAACAGCCCACTCCATAGAAAATCTGGAGAAGCTGCTGAGAGTCACAGTTCAAATGGGAGAGAGTCAGCTTACCGGACAGCTATTTGTTTTGGACTCCACAAATCTGACTTAAGTGGCAAGAAAAAAAAAGCAACTGTTAAAAATAACTGATTTAAAGCTTGTTAAACGTCATATGAAGCTACAGCAACTGTTTATTGTTGGGACCAAACCTGGACTTTTTAACATCACGTGGGACAGAAAATAACTCTTGACATTTCACAGAGAGGGTTGACTTCTGCATAAGAAAGCCTGTTTAAACCTTTAAATGAAATAAACAAATGCTTAAAAACAAATCGCACAAAACTCTTTGAAAACACAAAGTCCTATTACAGCTTGTCCCATAGCAATTTATTCATTATCTAACTACATGCTTTAATTTTTCATCATATTTTTATCTTAAATTACACACTGCCACACTGGCTAATTGAATTCTGTTTACTCTGCGGCGTGAACATTAAATGAGCTCAGATGACTGTGGTAAAGGTCATGTTGTATGCTTCAATTATCTTTCATGGTTTAGTTCTCAGGCAACTCTAATGTAGTGGTTCTGAACTGCAGCATGTCACCATTTTGTGGTTCATCAAACTATAACAAGCAGATGATCATATCACAGCAACGACACATGAACAAGCACCTGCAAACGAGGCAACATTTGGGATGTCAGACGAATGAGTCTGAATATTCATCTACACTGTTTGCTGAGATTTTCCACAAAGACAACCAATTTTTTGTAGACATTTTTAGACAATATTCTCTCAACACATAATCTTATAGAGAGATTGGGCTCGACTGTGGTGCCAGTCGATTAATGAATGATCTAGGAGTAAGGACTTGGTAATGTTGATGAGCTAATTGTTCCTTGACGATTCTATGAGCACTGAGGTCCCACAATGCTCAGGGAATGATGTTTTTGAGCTGGGCTCCAAGACACATGGTGAAAAATGAGCTTGCATTCCTCCTGTAATACTACTGGAGCACCACAGGGCTGCGTGTTTGTTACTCTGCTATTGTCCCTTTTTAAACATGCCTGAAAATTCACGAAATCACAGCAAATCTTGCGGCGGATACCACTGAGATGGTTCGGATTTGTAATAAAACAATCAAAAGGATGTTAAAAATTTGTGATGCTTCAGGCAAGAAAGCAACCTTGCTTTCAACTTAAAAAAAACGGGAACTAATTTTGGATTTCAGCTGTGGAAAATAAGTCCTGCAAATCAGTTTTTAGGAAAAGGAATGTTTTCAAATCAGCAAAGTAGCATCCTGATCTAAAGGAGTGATTCAGAGCCACCAAAACACTAGTCCTGGGTTCCAAATGGCATGTTCTCTTGTCTTTCCCTTTTTAAATATTGAAAAAAGACTTAAGTAGAATTTACTAAAATTTAACTGATTGTTGGGGAAAACAAATATTGATGATTTTGCAAAAGAAAACAAATTTGTCAATTCACATGGGATTCTCCCCAGGATGCATGTTTTCAAATTAAAAGTTGGATTTTTTTGTAAGGTTTTAAGTGTCAGAAAACTTCAA
Source organism: Poecilia latipinna (assembly GCF_001443285.1). Classification (NCBI taxonomy): domain Eukaryota; kingdom Metazoa; phylum Chordata; class Actinopteri; order Cyprinodontiformes; family Poeciliidae; genus Poecilia; species Poecilia latipinna. The sequence goes on along the minus strand of NW_015112616.1, from coordinate 632,733 downwards.
CGCTTTTTATCCACATTTACCAGTGGTGGCAATAATTGCTGAGGGTGCTTATGTTTGTACTGCAATCTTCAGCTGAAACGCGCATATTGCTTGGCACCAACCGTGTGTTTCTGTCTTGCTGATATACAACAGTGTATAAAAAGGTTGCAGAGGTATAGATGCAGCTTTCTAAAACACTCTGGCTGCTGGGAGGAAAATGGTCTCATCATAAAAAAAGCTTCACATGAAATGTTACGTTTGAGGCAAAGTGATGATGAAGGCTTTTATGGTGCTGTCCAATTATGTTTTTTTTAAGAAGCTCTAAGTGATTTGCTGCAATGCTGTTGCACTGTGTACAGAGACCTGAAAGCAGCTCCGGTTTGGCCACAAAATGGTCAGAAGCAGACCTGACATGAGTTTATGACCAGAGTTTGCTTTGAGTCATTTCTCTGAGCCTTTTAAAATGATCTGAACACCAGATGGAGTGAACACCCTGCCTTGCAGTAAAATCTACACGTCCTTACCACCCATTACTCTGTGCAGACACAGCTGTCCTCTCAACTCAATAGATTCGCTAAGATTGCTCTGCGCTCCAGTTAAAATCCTGTTCAAAGTACTCGCTGCCCACGTGACAAGAAGTTAATCCCGGTATGTTTTGACATGTTTCTTAAATGCTTGAGCCTGTTTTGATGTTTATATAACTCTCAGACGAGCCCCTCTGATTTATACTAAACTGTCATTTCCATCAGCCACGGGAGGCCCTGACCAGGATTTGTTGTTTGAAATGTCAGTGTGAAAACAGGCCAGATTGTAGGGCTGTTGTTGGTTGAGCAGTGGAGGCAGACAGGAAGCCCCCCTCAAGGGTGCTCATACCTGAGCTGATGGAAGAATAAAAATAATTACTTAGGGGTTTTTGATTTACACTGACAGGCAGGCTTGAGGGCATGCCTTTACGGTGCTTCCGTGTCTGATTCAGGGTGCCATTATCCCCTGGCCTGCGTCTGCAGGTGTCAGCTTAGGCGTGAAGAAAAGCTCCGGTGCATTGTGTCGGGGAGGAGAAGCACAAACTCCATCTGTCTTCCAAGCCTCTGCTTTCAATGCTTAAAAGATATCATTGAGCTCCACACGAACTTGTTGAGCACTTACATTTTTACCACCGCCTCTTTTTAAACCATTGAGCTGTAGTTGCAGTAAATGTAAGGCTGACAGAAGAAAGTTAGTATCAAGCTAAATTAGGTTTGAAATGGATAATCAGTTAAAGATTTTTAGTCAACTTCAATCTTTTCTCCTTAATTCTTAGAAAAACAATATGACTGTGGAAGAGATATACATCAATTTAAGTCTTTTTGTGTTCACACAATAAAAGCCCATGTCCTCTGAAATGGATAGGTAGCACCAGATATGTTGGATGCTGATGTAGTATATAGCTGTGCCATCTGGAACCCTGCCACCGTTCCTGGCAGTGAAGAGAAAAATGTTTTATTGACAACAAAATAACTTTTTAGCAGGAAGTGTTGAATGGATGTGTGGCCATTCATTTGCAACAAAGAAAAGTATGGAGAGAGCATTCTCATACCCACTGATCCTATATTCAGAAAGTGAAGATGAGTTTTATGAAAGCGAACAGGTGAAGAAGACAGATTTCTCTCTCCTTTAGAAGAGTTTTTTTTTGTCCTAAAATTATGTAACAATAAGAACTTACAATCAAGGGAAGCAACAACCCAAAGCACAAGTATGGGAACACAACAGAGGTCGGCCAGGTTCTGCTTCAGGTTTCGTCCTCTTAAAGGGGATTTCTATGTCACAGGCTTGTTCAGTATAAAGCATTGCTGCAAAGTCAGACTCTTTGCAACCAGCTGAGCTTCCTTTGATTCATAAAAAAAAAAAAAAAACCTGGACAGATTGTGTGGCACAAAGTAAGACCTATCCAGTCACTGCAGAAATCACTAATATGAAACTTTTGGAATAAATTAGCTCATGCTCATTGGTGTAAGAGGACTGGTCAGAACCGGAGCACAGATTACATGTCAACATGCAAGCAGGATTTTTTTATTATTATTAATTTATTTTACAATTCTTCAAAAGTGATTATTAGCCACCGTCATGAATTACAGAGAAGCTTGGATTCCCATTGTGCTTTTAAATTTCTGGATAGGTTTCAGGTTTGTTGCTGTTCTTAGGCAGGGTTTCTTTCTCCCCCTCACTAAAAAAATTCGCCAGGTATTATTTAGTGAGATATTCAGCTGGAGAATTTGCCATTACTAATTTTATCTTAAATGGCCTTATTTGAATTTGTTAGTGCCCAACTTTTGGGTTTCAAATGTCGCATCATTGTTCCTTGGTTGCCGGGTTCTCAGCTGTTTTCTGTTTACTTTTGAAAAATTAAATTCAGTTTTATGTAGATTTTAACTGAGGACATGACATGAATATACAATTCACTTGTGCTACATGTCCGAGCACAAGTGAATTGTAAAGTTTGTAAAAATAATAATAAATAATAAACAGAGCCTGCATATCTTCCGCTATCATAAAGTGGATCTTTCTGCGAACGATTCCTGCATTTGTGTAAAGGTTTCCGTTGCAGTAGACCTGGGTTCTGATATACCAGAAAACTAAAAATATTTTAAAAATCAGCTAAAGTTTAAAAAAGAAAAAGAAAGATATCACACATGATATGTTCATCTGAACCTAAGTCAACATGGAAGTATGATGCAAAAGGCTGGTCACTTTGTCTCCTCTGTTTGCAAATTTATTTTCAAATTTTTTGAGTGGATATTTGGTTCTTTCATTCAGTAATGAGTTTTAGCAAACACTGGCCTCAGTTTATCTTAAGCTGTGTGACTATAGAGACAGAAACAGTTTTTAAAAGATTGATCTTGATCAGTGTGACCACTGCGGCTAAAACCACTTCGAACTCTTGGAATGGATAAAAGTTTCTTAAGAGCTAAGCCCATAAATTATCATAAAGTCTTGTAATTCAGTAGCCTTTTGGGAGAAGAAGTGATTACAATGCAGTCTAATAAATCCTGAAAGCTTTCATACACTCCAAAGATCGATCTTTCACATAAAACAAGAGATTGAGTTGGGCTACCGTTTCAAAAATGAGAAATCAATCAAACATGGTTTTACATTTGTCTGCGTACCAAACCTTTTGAAACTGTGGTTAAAAATGAAAAAAACAATGTTTAAGAAACATCAGCAGAAAGTTTTTATTCTTCTTGTGAAATATATATTTTTTCTTTTCCCAATGTTATTGAGATAATTTATTGAGACGTATGAGACGAGGCTGGGAATAGTAAACACTGAACCACAGGGAGCCGATGGTGCAGAAAAACTTTTATATTGAAAGTAAGACAATAATAAAAAGTATTTGATCAGCTGCAGCAAACTAGATTGTCAAAAGTCTAAAAATAATTGTGTAACTTTGATTATGTGACACAATTGTTGCATCAAATATGTGTTGCACCCAACATTATTTGTTTTTTTCTGATAATGATGAGATTATTCTGAGCATCAATGTAATTTAATAACCAGTCAAACATCTTGGCAGTTGCTGCTCATGCCAACATCAGCATATTAGGGATTTTATGTGATAGACCAACACAAGGTAGTGCACAGCTATAAATAAAAAGGAAAATAATACATTTTTACAAATAAAAAACTGGAAAGTGTGACTGGCATTCATTTGTATTCAGCCCCCGAGTGAACACTTTGTAAAATAACCTTTCTCTGTGGGTACAGCTGTAAGTCTTTGGGGGCATGTTTCTCCCAGCTTTGCACATCTGAAGATCTAAAGAAAATGATACATTTTCTTAGCAATGTTACATATTTAACTGTGTGAGTTGAGAAACAAATTTAGATGCAGTATTTCTTTATAATGAGAAATTTTCTCTTAACAAGATATTAAGAAACATTCCTCTGACAGATTATGACTTCTTTAATTTTTCGTTTTATTGAAATATGAATTTCATTATAATTAAAAAGTTTCTCATAACAACAAAATTTAGAATTTTTGAAAATTGAAACTCTTGGAATCACAAGAAACTTTGTGCTCCTTAATTAATTTGGGTAATTTGTGAGTTAAATTAAATATAGATATAAATCAGCATGACCATGAATTTTCAACTGCATTTTTGTACTTTGACTGAGCTGTTCTTTTGCGATATATTTTAATTTAAACCCGTCTTTTGCTATGTGTTTCAAACAACCACCCAACATACCAATGATAAAATGAATTCACTATAAAAGTAAATGACAAACATCCTTTTAGTTTTTCTACTGCAAGCCCTAGTTGTTGTTATTCTAACAAGCATTTGCCATATTGTGAGGTTTGTTCACTCCTTTCCATCAGTCCCTCAGCATGCTTCCTGTTTCCATTTTTTCTACACAGTGTTTTCTTAGTCAATAAGAGCGGCTTCAGTAAATTGTCAAATCTCATCCACTCCACCATCGTTCTTTGTCATATATCAGTTTGTTGTTGACTGTGATTGTTTGCAAGGGCATCTGGAATCAATCATGTTAAGAACAGCGTCTCTCATTACCAATCACATTTCCACACTTTGACAGTCAGCCGCTTGCAAAGCCCTATGAGGGGTGCAGGGACACACAAACCCTCTTCCACACACACACACACACACACACACACACACACACACACACACCTCTCAAGGTCCCCTTCATGTCTGAGCGACCACAGAAATTATGTGCTGATGACACCTCCACAGATTGTGTAATTACTTTTGCCCCAGTGGCCCTGGCCTGTAAAAGAGATTTTCAAGTTTTAAAGCTGGTAATTGCAGATCCAGATTTGTAGTGTTTGTGCAAAATTGGTCGCAGCTGACTTTTACGATTGGATGCAATATGAATATAGATTCAAGTTTGAGTTGCAACCCAGTGGGGTGGGGGGGGGGGGGGGGCTTGCTGGGGTTGTGTCCCGTTTTACCGAAGGTAATGGTAGAGGCGGAATGAAAAGCACAAGTAGGACTCGTTTTAGCTCAGCGCTTTAAAAAACTCATTGACCACATAAAGTTCTTAAGCATCAATTAATATGCGTCTTGTTTTAGGTACAAGTTTGTGGGTTGTGTGTCTAATACATCATAGTTTTGCTTGTTTTTCAATAATTCAGCTTTGTGGCAATGCTGATTTATTTGGGGAAAAAAATTCACTCATTGTCAGGGTATTGCTGAGCATAGAGTTGTTGGCAAATTCACAAGCAGGACGGCTTGATCTAAGAAAAATGGAAATAATAAGGTATAAAAACACAACTAACAAGGACTAGCATGAAGCAAGGCTTTGGTCTGAGACTTACACAGCTGGTGAATGCAAGAAGCCTGGCAAAAGTCAAGGAAAAATCCTCAGAAGATTTACTGCTTGCTAATGAGTCTGATAAGGATCAGGCGTGTCAGGAGGATCTGTTGGGATTTAGAGGCCACACCTGCAGCAGCACAGAGAGGAAGAGACAGACAAGGAATACAGACAGGGAAAGACGAGGAGAACAAAAGTCAGCTTCCTGGCAGAATAATAACGAGAGAAGCTTGAAAACAAAGTATTTTCCCTTGTCAGTTACAAAACAGAATAGAATATTGATTATATATTCATCCAAGGGAATTTTTCAAATGTGTAGATTTGTTAGTCTTAATGGTTGGTTGAAGTTATTAACTGGGTTGTGTGTGGGGTCAGCGTGCCACACGGCATTTCTCCTTAGCTGTTACCAACAACTGTGTACTCCCATAAACTGTGCAAGTATTTTTTATTAAACTTACTGAAGGTTAGCATCAGGGTCAAGCACTATTAAGTTAATATTCCTTGTAAGCTAAAATATGATGAGTTGACTTTCAAAAACTTTACTTTTTTGGGACAGTTTTCTTTTTTAGGAAATATAATTGGAACAATTCATGGTTAAATTATGAAAACACACCAAATTTTCTGAAAATTAACACCAAAATGTATTATACCAAAATGTTTTTGCCATTTTTCAGGCTTACCTGGCCACTAATCTTGTCACTTCTGAAAAAAAACATTTACAAGAATGTTTTTAAGGAATATGTGTTAGCTTTACTTTCTGCTTTGGTAGCTGATGCATCTCTCTAAATACTCTGAAAAAGATGTTGCACACTTTTTGAGACTGGTGTCTACATTTCTATAGACGTGGGTTAATAACACACTCTTTTCTAATTTACTAATTAGCTTATTTGTTGCCATCCTTGTCTGTATTAGTTTTTGCTTCAGGCATGTTGTGCCCTCAGGCAAATTTAGGACAAAAATATCTGATTTGTTTTCCAGCTACCCAGCAGATCCAGAAACAAAGGAAATATTCACCAGAGTACAAAAGTGAAATCAGCCAAAACTTTATCTTTTCATATGTTCATTTTGGAATACTTTATTATTATTATTATTATTTTAGCATTGGGACACCAGCAAATAACGAAGAATTTCTTTTGATCGAAATCGAGCAATTTCAAGGGAAAGATAAATTACAAAAAAAATTATTTTTATCATTTACTTTGCTTCTGACCTTGCTAAACTTTTAATGGAAATTGAGATGACCGATCTAATTTGAGTAGCTCTTCTACGAGGGTGAAACTCCACTTCCAGATGAACCTCCTCTTTCCGGAGGATGGATAAACTGATCTTCCAGTAAAACAGGGGATGCTGCTGATGCAGATACTTCCTCAAAGATTAAAAGAGAAAAGGAAGAAAACCTTTATAAGATATTTAATAACTGGTTTATTCTGAGAAGTAAATATCTCGGGCAATTCTGCATCTCAGATACATCATACAGCTTAGTTTAAGAGGTCCATACTGCCATCTGTTGTACAGTAGTATGTATCTTACTTATTAATTCATTCAATATTTATTGTGCAGTTTTCCTTGCCTATTGATTTTTTTTAATGTGTGCATATTAGACATGTGACGACAACATTTGCATTTCTTATGTAAAATGTTTTGTAATACATATGACATAAAATCACTTCATTTGGGTATAAAGCAGCAATATATTTACACTTTAAGCTCATATAGCAGATTTTTCTCAGTACTGAGCTTCTTTGAACACTCTGCATCGATTCACATGTCACTTCAGCTGAGTTTGATCCTGTGGAGAACAGATCATGTTCTGTACTGTATGTGCCATGTTTGAGGCTTAAAGGTTTTCATGTTGACTTGCTCCTTGAAGGTCACACTGAGGCCAAAGTATCAAACCAAAGTAAAACTTGCATGTACGGGGAAATGTAATTTGGTAAAGAAATATAGCGGTCGACGGGTGCTAAACCATATATTTGCATACACTATATAAAGGGACATAATAAATCAGACTAAGGCTCATGGGTTTGTTACAAATCCTAAAGTAATTTTGCATTTTTTTCCACACTATCTGGTTGAACGGCCTTTTAAGTTCTATGACTTTCATTGGATTTTCTGTATCCTTCCATAAACTTTTCACAATAGTAGCTCGTTCTCTTCTGCAGGAAATGGAGTAAGGCTGACTTCTTCACACACACCTTCACGCACACACACCTTTTCAGCTCTGCTCACACATTTTCCATGTGTCTCAGGCTTTGTAATAACCACTATACATTAACTTCATTGTTTTTAAACTACTTTGCAGTTGAGTTGGTGATATGCTCAGGGTTATCTTGACACATATTAACTTCCCGGCACATATTTTAAGATGTTGCTTCAATATCCTTTATTCTTTTCCCATGATTCAATATATTTAGTTAAAGGCTCCCACAACAAACCAGCCCACAACATGATACTGCCACATTCGTATTTCATAGATTGGATGGGGTTCTCAAGCTTACAAGGATCTTCTGTTTTCCTCCAGATTTAACATAATATTCACAATGTTTTCTTCTGATATATTACCAGACTTATTTTAGTTTCGCCCTGGTTTCACACAGGGAAGCAGCGTATTCTAACCTTTGTAAAATACATAAATAATTGTGCCTCCATTTAAATTAAACACTATAAAGGTAGAAAGTCATGACATCAACTTCTTAGCTTTCCCAAACTATTTAATTGTGTGTCGTTTTCATTATCAGTGAACTTCTTAATGTAAAAAAAAAAAAAAAAAAAAAATAGGTATGACAATAGAATCAAAAGGGTTTCTTTTATTATCTGGCAATTCTGTATTTTAATTTTGGTGATCCTAATTAATTTAAAAATTGTTTTCATATTTTCCTTTGTGCATGTATAGATGGTCTCCGACTTCCTTCAACAATCCAAAAATATGATTGTCTTTAGACAAGCAGGCATTGACATTGTATAATTATTTTCCTCTGGCTACGAGAGAAAACAAATTGAATACCAAGAAATTTCAAAAGTAACAAAACAACTTTTGTATTATAGTTCAACGTGTAAAAAGAATAAACAGATAATCCAGAAACTATCTAGAACTCTCCAGCAGAGTGGAATAATATTCCCTTTCACTTTATTTTTGGTAAATTAACAACATCACACAAAGAAAACAAATACAAAGTACTATTTTATAAACCCATAATGTGCCAAAAAAATCTTACATCTTACATTTTCATCTGAATGGTTTTAGCCCTGGGTGTTTTTATAATAATAATAATAATAATAATAATAATAATAATAATAATAATGTCATTAAAAAAATAACCATTTCTAAAACAATTCTTGCCCAATTAACTACCATACAAAGACATTTACTGCAGATCGTTGACGTTTTTAAATGCAGAATGAATAGCATTATTTGCTTGTTTGAGCTCTGTTGTTTCTTTTGATTACAGCCATGACATCACACTGTCTCTATAACTTTCTCTGCAGGATCTGCCAGCATAACTAGATGCTCTTTGTATCGGATCATGCTCACGTAGCGAACCGGCTTCCTGAGGCACGGGGGAAAAAGTCCTGCAACTTTCCTCTGCTGTGTAACATGAACCTTTTGTCACCGTGATTTCTTAACAACCTCACACGCTTCGATGGTACCTCTCAGGTGGCTTCAGCATTCATTTTTCAGATGTCCCTGCTGCAGACATATAAAATCTACACCAGAGGTTTTTTTTTTATTTTTTTTTTTTATTGCATTTTTCAAAGTTTTCCCTCCTACGTAGCCGTAGGTGTTCTGAATGATTTATATTTTCTATCCAGCATGTCTCCAGTGTCTGAGGAAAGGGAGCAAACCTGAAGTCTTTGTTGGGTGTAGCAATGCTTCATAAAGGTCAGATGATGAACGAACATAGTTTTGGGATTAATTATGAATACGTCAGCGTTCTGCATGTTCTGTTTGTTTAAGCAAAAAGGTCATTCCTGCTGAGCTCAGATTTTATGACTCTAAAATTCAGAACCTACACTCTCAGGGAATTCATGTGTTTGCCTTATTCAGAGAGGGTTTTCTGTTTTTGACATTTTACTTTGAGCACACATTATTTATTGATCATTTACGAAGCTATCTCATGTTTTAACGTCTTATAAAATTAAATTTTTTTAAAATGCAAACATATCTTCCTGTTTTGCTAGGACATTTAGAAAGCTGGAAGTTACAAATTACAGCTGATATGTCTTAATAGTTGCAATGCGAAACAAAGGGTCTTGCCTTTGTTTTGATACCAAAACAATTAAAATAAACTCTGTAGTTCTTGAGATACATTCAATTCATTTTGGGCATGTTATTTTCAGCCATATTTCTCAAAAACAGGCCATGAGTTGGAGCTTAATATTTGGTTTTTGTCAGTTTTCTCAAGTTTGCAGAAATGTTTTTTGCTGAACTATTATTTATGTATTTATCTCTCAACAAATTATTAACTCATAAAAATCTGCTCTGTTTCTTTAGAAAAATCTATCATTTAGTGGAGCAAATGACCACAAGTCAAAGATACTGACCTGCTAGTACAGGCGTTTTATTCAGATCAACACTTTTAAAACAATTTTAGTTTGAGATTTTCACATATGTGAGCCCTAAAAAGCTCAGACAAGCAAGCTCTTCTTAAAATATGAAATCCCAAGTACAACACAAAGTGTTCATGTTTTATTAACTGTGTGTTTTGCTTTCCAGTGACATCAATTGAATAATAAAAAAAAGCTATATTGGAAGTTTCTAACTTATTCAACTTACTGAATATTGCAAGAATTTTGAAGAAAGGGTGACCCATATATTGTTCTTGTTGCTGAGAAAAAAGCAATTTTCAGACAAAGAAAAAGTAAATATTTAGAACATTGCCTTTCATTTAATACTGCACATATGATTTTCAACATTCAGCTCTGCCATGATTTATAGACCCCTTTATACAAAAATCAGACCAATTTGTTTTGCTAAAATATCCTATACTTAGTTTATTGCATGTAAAAATGATTGTGACAAAGAAACGTTTTATTTGAACATTTTTGCTCACATGGGAGAGAGAACAATTAGTCAGTTGACCTTCTAACACCAAGGAGTTATCTTTGTAAGGAGCAGATTGCATCAAGTCATGAAAGAGAAGACGACAAGTGACGGATCTATTATGACCTTCCAATTGACACACACATTAATAACTTGAAAAATATAACTCAAGTCTCCATTCTGCTGATCCATCATGATCCCAAGATCAAGCATTCATCAGTACTTCATGTTATTTCTGTCCATTTTAAACTCGCTCTATCTCCCATGCCAATAGAGAAAACTCGGAGGAAAACAACATGGTAGCAAATTCTCTGTATTTTACCTTTCATAAATTGATATACTGACATGAGCTCTGAAAGCTGTTGTGCTTCAGGAGGATCTGTTTACAACCTCTGTGTCTTGACACAACTACTGGTACTTGACAGGTGAGAAAAATGTTGGATTCAATGAAGCTGTGCAGAGAATTCAGTCAGTTGTAAATAGCATTAAAACGGAGATGGAAGAAGAAGAAACGGATGTACAGACAGAAGAAATATTTCAGAAAATGCATACATCTAACACATTATATGTAGTACAAACTCTTCAATGTTTTCCTTGACTTTTCCCTGAAGAATCCGCAAATGTGGAACATCTAAAGATAGTTTGTGAGGTTTCCAATGAATCTTTAAAGCTAAAATACTTTTTCTCTGCCTCTCTCCGATGATGGCTTCTGAGCACTCGCGTCCAAATGAAGAGCAATTACTTGATTGTCTCCTGGGGACCGAGCACATCCAATACGTCTCAGGTAATTTTCCATTTTTCACGGGGAAATGCAAATGTTTGCTTTATTCAGCTCTGCATGTGTAATAGCAGCAGCACCTGTCGCTCTCTGTTAGGAGCAGCCGTAAGAGAAACGAACAAAGATGCTCTTCTGTCCCAAGACATACTAATTTTAGAGCTCTGTAAACAAAACATCTCTACATCAAAGGCCTTGTGAATATTTATGAGAGACGTACCTTGGACTGTTATTATCATCACACCTTGTTTCAGTCTGCAAATATTGCTGCAGCTCCAAAAATCAAAGATCTGCTCAATTTCATCTTTAATATGTCAATTTTTTTTTCTCAATAGCAGCTATGACACTGGTGTTGTCATGCTAAAATACACAAAACATTGAAGATCTTATTTTATTGATGTGTGATTTATTTATTTATTGTTTTCCAATAAATATATTTATGATGTTTGCTATTTAACTAAAGCAGGACCAAAAAAAATGAGAAATGTTGAATAAATGTGTATTAAAAAAAAAGTTGCATTATTATTTGGTTTAAATGTTCCTAAACTGATGGTTAGTAAATTTGTCTTCATTCAAGTGTGATTTATAACATAAATTATGAAGAACTTTGTATGAAGTTTTATCAATAAGCACTACTTTCATCTGCTAGGAAAATGTTTTTTTAATGTGTAAAAATAACATAAAATATATAAAATTCAATAAGGTCTGGTTTCTGAAATGTAATAATTTTGCATATCGATGCCTCAGCATATGAACCTACAATTTGTTTGATTTCATTCACATGTTCAAGAGATATACTGACATCTAGTGGCCCAAGGTGAGACTGCTCTAAGTTGAATACGTCAAATTATGTCAGAAAAAAGTTAAATAAGGTTTCGGTATTGGTCTGTTTGTGTGACCAATTTAAGTTTATTTATTTAAAATAAACTTAAATAAAGGTAAGTTTATTTTTTTTAGTTAAAAGAAAAGATTAAACAGATACCATGTAGATGTAGTGCCTTGTAGATAACATAGATTTTCTTTTAATTCAGTTTTGTTCATTGAAATAGCCTTGTTAAAAACAAATGAAAATATAAACCACACCTAACTAAATCTAAAACGTATTCAGATTGTTGCAGACTGTTACTGTTTCTCTTCATCGATGTCTCAGTTAACAAAATAAATATGTCAGTGTAATTTAACCATTCAAGCTGAGAGAAGTGGCAGGTTCCAGTAAAGAGGATGCGTCATTTCTGTCTTTCTGAGGTTTCCTGATAAAAATCCCAACAGGCTGAGTGTAGCAGTGAAAGTCATGTGATCTTATCAGCCTACACACACACACACACACACACACACACACACACACACACACACACACACACACAGCAGTACAGAAAGAATATTGGGAAATTCGCCCAGAGACAGACAGAGTTCAAAGGTCAGGCTGAAGCACAATAAGTTGTGCTTGACTGTGTTAAATATGAATTTAACACAGTCAATCCATATTTTCAAACTACTCCAATCATACAGATTTTAAAATTGAACTACACACATTTTTATTTAATTTTAAGTATTGTCTTGATTTTAACCAATTTGTGATGTGTCATTGTTGTTTTTTTCCACATTTGTTTATATCTAGGGTTGACTGGTATATAACCCATAATTCCAATGCACCTCTCTCATTATTTGCCTGTATGTTTAATTTTTTCTTGCCAAGTTGATCCCAATACAGTCAAATTCATCAAAGCAGCTGAGCTGATCCTGAGTAAGCATGGGGCAACAGTGGGGAGGAACCACCCTCTGGCAGCATGAAGTGACCTCCAGCAGAACCAGGTTTAGTTTGAGCGCTTATCTTCCACAATCAACCACTAAGAGAATTTGATTAGCAAATAACTACATCCAGGAAAGAGAAACAGCTAGATGCAAAGTATCAGTACTTTGGGAGGAAAAACCAAAAACAAAGACAAGACAGTCAGCATTGGGCAACATTTAAGAAAGTGTGAGAGTTTATAACATTCACCATTTATAAGATAACCTCATCATTAGCAGCCACAGAATGTCATGAAGCAATAAATGTTTTTAACTTATTTGAATACAGCATCCACTGGCAGGGATTGTTGGATCGCTCATAAACTCATGCATGAAACTTTAAACTTAAAACTTACACTCATGTTACTCATTCAGTGAAGGTTCAAACATAATCTGTGCTGTGAGAGTAAGTCAAAACCAATTTAAGTATTGATCAAATTTCTTCTCATCAATCCTCTTTTCCTAGAAATACAAGCAGTGACCCTTGAATGACTGTCAGTCCGAACTTAACCGGACCTAACATGTTGGTACAGTGAGATCTCGCTGCTCTACAACAAACACACTTACATAAGTTATCTGGGAGGTCTGTAAGCTAAACTCCACAATTCACGATTCCTCACAAAAAGACAAATGGTCAGGTTATAAACTTGTGGAAACGAATCATGCATTGTAAAATCTAAAATGTTATTTTTTTGTAAATGTCTAAATGTGAAAAGGGTGAACATAATGTTTTGTAATATCAATAAATTCTAATTTATTAGACAAAAATGTTCAAAGTATTAATTTATTCCAGGCTGAGGGACACAGGAACCTATAAACAAAAACTTTACACTTAAAAAGTTAAGTTCCTGCAAAAAACAATTCAAGTACTAATCAATTTTTATCCTTAAATTCCACAACAGGGAATAAAAAGAGCACAATACAAATCTATTGTTCCTGTTTAAGCACTGGTTCATGTTAACACTGCAGTAAAGCCGGACACAAAAGGAAGTTAGAAAAGTAGCTGTTGTGAATGTCAATGAACTAAGTTACACTTTAAAAGTTGGGTACTGTATTAATTTTCAACTTGTGTAAAACAAGAAGGCAGATAAATGATTATGAGCCATTAGTTTTCACTATTTCTGAAAATGTTACATCATCTATAGCCAGCATGACAAAATGCATCATATGCTCGCAGAGTCTGGGTCACCAGTCAGTTGTGTCCAATCAGGACACTGAAGACTAAACAATGAAATTAGGAAGAAGGAATCCAAAAGCTAAAAACTAACACTAAAAAACACAACTAAATTCATCCCAAAACATTTATCTTCCCATGTGTTGAGAAACGGTTTTCACAGGATCCATTTACAGTATTATATCACTCTGAATGTGTCGCATCATCCACGTTAGAAAAAAATAGTTTATACACATTTTTGTTCTGAATCGTTAACGAAAAACTTAAGCCACTGTTCTCTTAGAAGTAGGCCAGTACACGTCCTATGGTATGACTGTCTTATCTGCTCTCCACCACGCATGACAGAAAGACAACAGTGACAAAGTTCAAAGCCAAACTCACTTTCAGTGGGTCAAAGTTCAGACTTGACTTATATCACAGTGAAAAACCTGACACATAACAAGGCAAATAAAAAAAAACAGAATTAAAGCATGGATAGCTAATAATAAGCCTATAAATGTGAAACATTTACAGCTTTGTCCGAACAAACAACTGTGAGCTGGGAAAAAAATTATCACCCCACCTGCACTACAGATAATTGTGGCACCTTAAAATACCGTCTTCACTCACCGCTGCATCCAGACGTTCTTAGTTTTTCCAAACTCAGACACAATGAACTGTTCATGTATTCATGAACTGTAGCTTGAACTCTTCCACATTTACAAATATAAATCTTAAACGTGTGGAGTGCTTCTGGCCCTCCTAATCTGCTACCCATGAGGGAGATTCAATGTAACTTGTTGCATTTGAAAGTTGCTTTTATGTAATTTAACCACAATATCTGCTCTAGAAAGTCCTCTGAGGTTTGTTTTGAAACAAACCATTTCATAAAGAGAAACATGTCATGCATGTAAGGAATGAAGTTGTTCAAAGATGTTCAAAGCAAAATATCCAAAGCTTTGAACATCTCATGGAATGCTGTTCAGCCCATCATCTGAATATGGAAAAACTATAATATACAGTATCTGGTCTTTGTGAAGGTCAAAGCCGTTATTGAAAGAAAAGCATAAAATGTCCCATTAAAAGTTTGCCTAGAAATGTAACAGTTGATATGGTGTACATTGAAATGTTATTTCTGGTAGAAAACAAGCAACCTGGTGGTAGGAGCATCATGCTGTGGGCCAGCTTTTATTTAGCAGAGACAAAGGAGCTGATCAGATCTGATGGAAAGATGACTGGAGCTAAAGAAGATGGTTCTAGAGATTACTGTCTGCAGAAGGAGGTATACAAAACTCATGCAAGGAGATTTTTATATTTACAAATATTATTTTTTAATGTATAAATTAATTTAATCAACTTCAAAGTTATGTCACTTTGTGTTGCTCCATCATACAAGATCTGTGTGAAATACATTGAACTTTGTGACTATAATATGACAAAATGTGCCTGTGTGTGTGAAAAAATCTCATGTATTATTTGGAAAATGCTATTATTATTATTATTATTATTATTATTATTATTATTATTATTATTATTATTATTATTATTATTATTATTATTATTATTATTATTAATATTGTTGTTGTTTGTTTAACTCTGCTAACTCTAGGTTAGTCCATATCTATAGATTGAACAAGACAGTGAAAAACTTTTGTTCAATAAATAAAGATACATAATAACAATTGATGTTGATTTGCTTCTTATTTTACTAGTAAGAAATTCAAAGAGAAAAGCTCTTTGAACTTTCTAGCAAATTCTGCAGCTTCAACCTCACACGGCTCGGTGCAGCTGTCCTGGCTTTGAGCCCGAACGGGATGAGGCAACATTGCGTAATTCACACATGCCACGAGACATTTCCTATGGTGTCAGCACAACCCTGATGAGGTGAGACAAAACCAGTGAGGCAGACCGTCGCTGGGAAGCATCACATAGACCGACCGTTGTGCAAAATGACAAGTAAGTGTGCATCACCCAGCCTCTATCCTGCCTTAGGCTGACAGCTATCACAGGTGCTTTTTTGATGGTGGGAAGTCTGAGCCTCTCACACTGTGGTGAGTCGTGTCCTTGTTTGATTATTCATGTGCACACCCTCCCCTGCCACTGCATTGGACGCATCCTAATGGTCAGGTGCCTACATGTAGACCACCTCCTATCCGCGCCACTTTGACCTTTTTATTTAAGGAGCGACCACGGGAGCTGAAATCTGCACTTTGTCTGGGAGGGGCTACAAGTTGTAAATAAAAAAAAAAAAGTCTTAGCATTACCTGCCACACTGGATGGACATTGGAGATTAATTCCTGTTATTTCCTGCTGCGCTAATCAGCCAGAGACCACCATGGAAAAAGGTATGAGGAGAACAGACAAGTCTTGCTTTCTTTGGGAGGATTTCAGAAAGTCTTCTGGAAATGATGAAACCAAAGTTTGGATCCAGCTGGAGTTTGTTGCCTTGTGTGGTTTTGTTGTAATTGTTCACTCAGCTGGTGGAAGTAATCCTACTGGGAGCACTGGACTGCCAAAACATCCCTGAAGCTTTTTCAGGAGTTAACATGCAGTTATCCCAGTTATATGGATAATATTGTTCTTTTTTAATTAATAGTAATGAATCAAGTTTTTTTTATATATATATATATTAAACAAATGGTGATCAAAAGAGAATAAATTATGTGACATGTGATATATTTTTAATTTGATGTTACTAATGGTCTGTAAATCTTATAAATTCAGCTAAAATCATCCAGTTTTTCCCCTTTGGCACATATACAATTTTCACTGTACTGTTTTAAGATTGTCTAATCCGTTCAATTAAAGGTTAATCTGTGTGCTGGACAGGGAGTTAGTGTGGATTTATGTTTAAAAGACATTTTATAAGAACCGCCTGTTTAAAATATAATCACTAAACTGAACACACACACAAGAACTGGTTGAAAGGTGAATTATGATTGACAAGATACACAGAAGCATTACGGTTTACCTCCCCATATCTATCGTCAGCGACTCCGGAAAGAGTTCAATAGTTCAAATTACACAACAACTTAATATTGACGTGGCAATAAATTCCTTTTCATCTGACCGAAGTTTGTCCTTTTATTTGACTAACATTTTTTTTCCAATCCTCAGTTTCCGCTCACGCAGTCTGTTTGCTCAACAGTTCGTTGTAACATGACAGAGTTTTGGAAGGAGCACTCCAAAGGCGCCACCGTGGAGGAGATGATGCTGGATTCCCGGGCCAAAGAGCTGACAGAGCATGAGCTGCCCGAGATCTTGTCCATGCTGCCTTCCCTGGAGGGACGCAGAGTGCTGGAGCTGGGAGCTGGGATTGGGTGAGCATGAAGCTCAGTTACTCCCTGTAAATGTTTTAAGCCCTTAGCTAAAGCATTATTGTAAATAGTATGAGGAAGAAAATTAAATGCTGCCTTGTCTTCTTTAGTTTTGTTCCAGGAAACATTGAATAAATGGTGTTCTGATGACCTGCAGGTCTACATGGTTAATATTTATCTATCAAACTTGAAATGTATTTAGTCCTAGACATTTCATTTTAAGGCAGAGCAGTTATTTAACGGAATAAACAAAGATCACATCTGGGGTTCCTCAAGGCTGTGTTGTCGGGTCACGTTTATTCAATATTCATATACTCTGCCTTACTCAGAATATAGGGTGACACAAAAATTTTTCCCCCCTAACTATGGAGATGAAACACAACTATATTTGTCTGTTTTAAAAGATTCCAGAGGTTCGCTATGCAAGAAAAATAACTCTTAGCTGCAGCAATATTATAAATGCTTCATTCTTACAGTTAAAGTTGTTTGAATCAAACTTCATTTTTGTTTCATAGAAAACTGTCATGTTCCTCTGCAGCCGCTTCACCAGCCACCTGCTGACCAAGGCAGCCCATGTGACCGCGGTGGACTTCATGCAAAGCTTTGTGGACAAGAACAGGCAGAACAATGGTCACCATAGCAACGTCAGCTTCGTCCAAGCTGACGTCACAAAGCTGGACATCCCCCAACACAGGTAGGGGTGAAGAGTACAGACTTGCTGAAAGTTAAGCAGAATAGCTGAAAGAAATCACGACTGCTCTGTGAATCAGTTGTGAAAGAAACAAGAGGCACAGAAAATGATCTCCTGACTTCTGCTGTTACACAATCAGATGAAGCTTATACCTACAGTTTTTGGTGAAATGCAAACTGTGACTCAGTTTCACTAAACTGAGTTTATATTTAATCAAACATTTCATGTATCAGATCTTAAAGCGCCTCCTGCAGGTCATACCTACTTTCCATGACCGATGCTCACTAATCTCTCCTGTATAGAATATATTTCCTGTCAAGCTGCACATTTTGGAGTTACTAATATAACTACTTCCTCAGTATCGACTTTATCTTCTCCAATTGGCTGCTGATGTATCTGAGTGACGAAGAGCTGAAGTCCTTCATGAAGAAAATGCTGAACTGGCTGCAGCCAGGTGGCTTTCTCTTCTTCAGAGAGTCCTGCAACCACCGCTCAGGTACTGAGTCAACCGGAAACTTTCATGAATCTTTTACAATTGTAAAATGTTGCATTTTATGCAGATGGCTTAAACAACCAATTTATATGAAATTAAGCTGATGAACATTTAAATTTATTAAGAAATATTGCCTTGGAAATTAAATTTGCTTTCCCCAAACCATATAAATCATAATTTGGGCTTTAGATTTAAAGAATAGAGTGTTTTTTTTTATTATTATTATTATTATTCAACAGAAATAATTACTTTTTTTATTCTTTAAAGGCGACTGCAAGAGAGATTTCAACCCCACCTGCTACCGCAGCGAGGCACAGTACACTCACTTGGCCACCTCGGTGCATGTGGAGGCACCGGAGGGAGGCCAAAACTTTGGTTTCGATATTGTCTTTAAAAAGAGAGTTCAGACTTATGTTGAGGTATTGCTAAATCTTTATCTCCAGATAATTCCTGTGACGTTTCACATGTTTAAAATGTGGTAAAAAGTTTAGATTAAAAAAAAAAAAACATGTCTTTCTTTCATTAAATTTTCTTGCTTTCATCCTTCTGCTGTCTCAGATGAAAAACAATCCGAACCAGATGTGTTGGCTTCTGCAGAAGCTTCCTCGCTCCTCCAATTCCCAGAATGGTTTTGGCACATTCCAGCAGTTCCTGGACAACCAGCAGTACACCAGACGAGGCATCCTGCGCTACGAAAAGATGTTTGGGGCTGGTTATGTCAGCACAGGTGGACCCAGCACAACCAAGGTAAAAAAAAAATTAAAGATGTTTCAGAAAGAAGGCAAAATGCTGAAAGAAAGCAAAACGCATAATAAAATGTTTAATAGTTGGCTGAGGATTTGATATTTTAGCAAATTAAAGATTTAATAATTTTCCCAACAGGAGTTTGTGGACCTGCTGAACCTGAAGCGTGGACAGAAGGTTCTGGATGTAGGCTGTGGAATTGGAGGAGGAGATTTCTACATGGCAAAAGTAAGACCAACAAAACCAGGAGAAACATCAGCATCATCAAAATGATTACAAAAACTAAAAGGAAAGCAAATGTTATGCTGTTCTGCAGATGTTTGGGGTGGAAGTGCTTGGCTTGGATTTGTCCGACAACATGGTCGACATTGCCATTGAAAGGGCAAGAGCGGAGAAGCTGCCATCAGTATGGATCACGTTTATTTCCTTTTACTTTTCATATTAAAAATCAGAGAGTTGCCTCTGCAGCTCCTTTGTTATAAGCGTGCACCACTGTACAACCATGAAACAAAATATGTCTAAGCTGTTGGCGCTTCCTTAGGTGCAGTTCGAGGTGGCAGACGCTACTAAGAGGACGTTTCCAGAAGGTTCATTCGACGTGATCTACAGCAGAGACACAATTTTGCACATAGATGACAAAGTGGCTCTTTTCAAACGCTTCCACGTGAGAATTTTAATCATCTTCTTATCTTATACTTACGTTGATTTGTTTGTGAGACAAGCATAAGAAAAATATGAAAAGTTCATGTCACGATTATTCTTTCATTCCTTTTGCCATATGATCAGTAACTTTTCTGCTTCTTTGCATCCAGTCCTGGTTAAAGCCAGGAGGTCAGCTGCTGATCAGCGACTACTGCTGCGGGGAGAAGCCATGGACTCCAGTATTTGAGGCCTACGTCACACAGAGAGGTTACATCCTCTACACACCGTCAGAGTATGGCAAGGTAAACCAGCAGGTTTATATGTCAGCACCTCCCACTGCTGTGTAGTTTGGTTCAATATTAGAAGAGTGAGCTTTCATGACATACCAGAACATTTTAAAACTAGTGGTTCTGAGATGGAAATATCAGTTGTTGATTAGATTCCTGCTGCAATAATAATAAAAAGAAATATCTGGAAAATAAGATGATACATCTCAAATGAAATGAATCTGTTAATCATCAGCAAAGAGAGCAATAAAGACAAAGGTCAAGACACATTAAAAAAAAATACTTATTTATGTGTCATATGAGCAGGCACTCCCACTTGCTGCTGAGAATGGAGGGGTCAGGTTCTGTTGTGGCACCACTTACCCTGTGTCGTACCTTTATCTACGTCCAACCAAGAAAAGTGAAGAAATTGTGTTTTCACCAGCTGCTGCAGTAGACTCTGGGGTTGGCAGGAGGAGAAGCTTGCCGAGGGCGCTACTGAAGCAAGAGCCACTGTCAATCACTTTTGGTGAAATTCTTGTACAGACTAATCTCCAGCTAGACGCACTGCTGCCTAAAGGCAACGCTGCATCAGACCAAAACAACTTACAACGACGTCAAACCTACTAATGCCTTCCAGAGCCTTTGAAAGACATTTTATACAGTATGTTAGGATTTTTGCGTGACTCCAATGAAAAACGGTTTTGTTCATTCTCTACGAGACGTTATACTACAGTTATCCAGGAGGTGGTGCTGTTTCCACTCTTACTCACCGTGCCCCCCTTCTCTCTGATGCAGTTCATTCAGGAAGCTGGATTCTGCAATGTTCGAGTAGAAGACCGAACAGCCCAGTTCATCCAAGTGATCCAGACTGAGCTGCAGAGAGCAGAGGACATTAAAGAGGAATTTATCCAGGTTAGTTTGCAGAGCAGCTTGGGGGATTTACTTACTTGCACAAGTTTTACTTAACTTCGGAGGACTTACTAATATCCTTCGATCTGCTATTTACTTTGCAGGAATTTTCCGAGGAGGATTATTCTGCAATAGTTAACGGATGGCGGGAAAAGCTGGATCGCTCTAAAAGTGGAGACCAGCGATGGGGACTCTTTCATGCAACAAGGAACTGAGTGATTTATCAAAAAGTTAAGAAGATAGTGAAAGAAGACACATTTAGGTTGCTTTTTTTTTGACAAGTCTAGCAGCATGTTAATTTATGAAAACATTTTTAAAGCTTTATATCTTCTTTCAGTTGTAATGGTTTGCAAAATAAATAAAAAAAATTGATCAAAATACAAACCAGGCGATGGAAAATCCTGCTGTTCATTGTTCATTCAAGTCTGGGCAATATTTGCCCTTGCTTTATTATGCTGCATGGTGCATGAAGGCATCAATAACTCTTTCATGTTGCCTCTCGAACATGTGGTTGTGATCATGGTCATTTTTGACAAGCATGCATGTTTTTCTCTAGTTTAAGAACCGTACAAATCTGGAGACGTAATGCAATTCTGTGATCCGTTTGTTGCTCTGAACATCACAGTTTGCATGATTTACTCAAGGTTTTCTCAGATCTTCTCATAACTTTGCCAAAGCAGGATTAATAAATGTTTGGTTAGTGTGTTTTGGGGTTTATGGTGTAATCCTATCTTCCAGCACAGCAGAATTGGTGAAAACCTGTTGGTCTTGTACTTCCAGTGAGCAACCTCCAAGGCCCCACCCTCTCACATCGGCGCTATTTCCAACTCATACATCCGGGCAGGAACCCACCAGTAGCGGCTCGTAGCAGACAGCTCTCTTTCACTGCAAGAAGCCGCTCAGCCAGTTTGACTTGAGCAAACTAAATTTGACTGTTGATGGATGGATATGCGGTTGGTTGCAGTGTTGTTGTTGACTGCTGTTCCGGGAAATAAAAGACTGTGTTCACAGGTAATAATCACTATAAAAGATTATGTAATGCACACTTCCCTTTTTAACAGACAAAAGAGTAAATTACTCTTTTGTCTGACTGACTGACTGAAGCCTGACTGAAGACGTTAATTTATTCTATTTAAATTTTTAATTATTTACAACATAATGGGCTCGAAATACAACTGTCTAACCAGTCCAAAATTATATATATA